>NW_025228274.1:63610-67258 GCF_018294505.1 Triticum aestivum | reverse complement strand
GTGGTGATGAGGTGACCAACCAAGTGGCGACGCGCGGAGAAGCTGAATGGTTATGAGGTGGCCAACCGAGTGGCGACGCGCGGAGCGGCCGAATGGTGATGAGATGACCAACCGAGTGGCTATGCGCGGAGCTTCTGAGTGGTGATGAGGTAACCAACCGAGTGCCGACGCGCGGGGCGGCCGAGTGGTGATGAGGTGACCAACCAAGTGGCGACGCACTGTCAGGACCCCGACTCGATGTCACATCGATCTAGCCGGTAACACCTCATATCACTTTGCGGCCTCACGCACGGTATCCCCACGGGTGTCGCCTTACCCTTGCCCGGGACCGTTTGCGCCTTTTGGCTCACGTATATGATAGTGTCGCTAGCATCCATATGATAAGGAGCCCGGGCTGACATGACTAGTCATAAACCCAAAGTGGCACAGACTTACAGGGACAGGCATCCATGACCCAGCTTCGAACGTGTCGGTCATCAGCAAGTGGGTCCGGGCTGTAGCACTGGGCTAGCAGGACTCCGGTAAACCGGGCTGTAGCGGGCTAACAGGACTCCGGTACTCAATGCGTGACATTTCCCCGAAGGGACAGACACATGAACGAAGAAGGACACATGCCGGCCAGCCTAAGTGTTCCAGAGCAGTAGCAAGCTACCATGGCTCAGCGGTAACACCAGGAGACATTTCCCGGTAAGAGAGGCTACTAAAGATAAACAACTAGATAGTCAGATCCCACACATACCAAGCATTTCAATCATACACACAATATGCTCGATATGTGCAAATACAACGAAGCATCACAACATGACTCTACGACACAAGTACTTTATTTAAGGCTCAGGGAGCCATACATAACATACACAAAGGTACGGGTCTCACGACCCAGCATTCAAGTCATACAGTCATACAAACCAGCAGCGGAAGTAACTTGTCTGAGTACAGACAACTAGTAAAATAAAAGAGGCTTGGAAAGCCTAGCTATACTACATGGTCCTTCACAAGCTCAGGATCACCACCTGGGCCTTTAGCCTACTCGTTGATGTCAACGTCTACATAGAACCCATCAGAAGGGGTTGCAGCGTCTTCTGTAAAATGTAAATTATAGCAACATGAGTACAAAGGTACTCAGCAAGACTTACATCAGATCCTACATACATGCATATTATCAAGAAGGGTTGGTGGAGTTATTGTAGCAAGCCAGCTTTGACTCTTGGCTAGACTATCCTACGATACTCCAACTTGAAATGGTTTTGCGCACACGAGTCCACTACTCACCACTTCAATACACTACCGAGGATCCACCTCCGTCTCCCTACGGAAGAGCCATCCTCGGCACTCACACTTATCTTGAGGCTTTTAGCAGTTTCCATTTACTTGTCTATGAACTGTATAGGCAACCAAGTAGTCCTTTACCGCGGACGCGGCTATTCGAATAGATTATGATAACCCTGCAGGGGTGTACTTCTTCATACACGCTCTCACCACTTACCGTCGTTTACACGACATGTACTCGGCAACCTTCAAGCGGAAGCCCAACGTGGGTGTCGGCCACGACCTACCTAACCACCTAAGCCTCCAGTCCAGGTTTATCGCCTATTCAGGTTCCATCCGCAGGGAGTCCGGCCAAGGTTTCCCATACGGCCCCGAACGATGTGAACAGGGTTCCCGAGATACCTAACGGGTATTCGGTACACCGTGCCACGTACCTACCGCATCACAGCCCACCCCTACGGTCAGCGCTGTCCACGGCCTCCAGTAGGCTACAAACACCAGAAACTAATTGCAACTCCTGGACGGAGAACTAGGGTGAATAAGAAGCCGAGAGGGTCCATTGGTTTCGGGCCCAATGCATGGTAGTAGCTGATTCTTAAATCACACATATAGATCTCAGTGCTTAAGGTCGGCTTCAATGAAACAACCCACCATGTACTCCTACATGGCCTCTCATCGATACCTTTACCAAATCGTGTTCACCACACCACTCTCATTACCGACATAATCATTTCACTCTAGCCCATCACCCAGATGAACCAGACCTGACACGACTCTAAGCATAGCAGGCATAGCAAGGTAGGAACAACACATACATATGGCTCAATCAACTCCTACACATGCTAGTGGGTTTCATCTAGTTACTGTGGCAATGACAGGTCATGCAGAGGAAGTGGGTTCAACTACCGTAGCACACAGCAGTTTGAAACGCGTTGTCTTAATGCAGTAAAAGAGAGCAGGAGCGAGAACATGGGATTGTATCAATATGATCAAATGGTTGGTTGCTTGCCTGATGGTTCGATGCACTGATACGGTTCTTCGTTAGGGTAATCATGGTACTCCTCGGAGGCAGAACCTGTCGCAAAGGACACCGATACACAAACATCACCAAACAATGTGCAACAATATGATGCATGCATGAAACATGGCAATATGAGTGTGTTGGGCTAATGCAACTAAGACCAGAAGGGTTTGAACCAATTTGAATCAAAGATTCAAATTTCAAACTCAAACATGGCCTTTTAAAGTGCTTTTCCTTGTTCTGCATTAAACATCAAGTTAACTTGTTTAGTCATGCATGAAAATAGTACAGATGGATAGATTGGATTTTTCTGATCATTTTACATATATAATTTCTCTGATTTGGAGTTACAGAATAAACGTTATGAATTTTTGAAGTTTAAATTATATTCTGGAATTTCCTGATTTAATTTAAATCCAGAAATATATATATATTGCGCCAGCATGACGTCAGCACGACGTCAGCGGTCAACTGCGGCTGGCTGGGGTCAAACCTGACGTGTGGGGTCCACACGTCAGTGACAGGGGGGTTTAACAGAGGTTAGTTTAATCCTAATTAAGGGTTAGTGGCGCTGGGGCCCACTGGTCAGTGTCAGGGGGGTTAATTAACAGTGATTAGCACTAAGCTAACCACCTGGCCGACGGGGCCCACGCGTCAGCGACTCTGGGGGGGGTCAAACCCCAGGTCGGACAAGTCAAACCCGCCGGCGGTTAGTCGCCGGCGAGGTCCGCGGCGTACATGTGCCCCGGGTTTCCTCTATGGTGCTCCAAACGGCGTGTGGCTAGGTGCGTTGGAAAGCTAGCTCGATGGCGCGTCGGGCGGTGGCCGTGGCTGGGCCTGGGGTGGCCGGAGTCGACGGCGGCGAGCTCGGCTGCGGCCGCCGGGGTTCGGTCGTGCACGGAAACGTGGTTGGAGCTCGAAGGCGAGCGAAGCAAGGCGCTAGGGATGCTCTACGGGGCCTTACGAACTTGTTGGACTCGCCGGGGTGACCAAATGGTCACCGGAGCTGCGTCGACGGCGAGCTCGGCGACGGCGGAGGTTCAGCCGTGGTGGGAAACGGAGTTACGGCGCGGGAACGAGGGGGAGAAGAGAGGGAAACGGTGGCGGAGCTCACCGCGGTTGCAGCGGGCATCGAAGCGGGCTCGAGGACGCACTGGAGACGGCGAATCGACGGCGATAGTGGTCGGAGCCCGAGGAGGAAGACGATGGCGACGGCGGCTCCACAGGGCGTCCGGCGTCTTGTGGCTTGACGGAGAGCTTCAGGGTGAGGGGGCGGAGCTCCTGCGCGAGTCGGGAAGGCGAGGGGAGGCCGGTGGCGGCGGCTATGGCGAACGGCGGCGATGGGTGCATTCGGACAC
>NW_025228274.1:37327-62152 GCF_018294505.1 Triticum aestivum | reverse complement strand
TTTGAATTCTCCAAACCCTTCCCTTTACATTCTTGCAAGTTGCATGCTTTACTTTCCGCTGCCAATATACTCTTTGCATGCTTGCTTGAATTGTGTGATGATTGCTTGACTTGTCCTTCAATAGCTAAAAACTGCCAAGAACTAAAATTAGGAAAAGGTTAAGTTTTTATTTGGTCAAGTAGTCTAATCACCCCCCCTCTAGACATACTTTCGATCCTACACCCGGGTCTATTCTCATCATATCAATCTCCATCACTTTTATATTGTTTTGCTATTTACTTTGCCTTTACTTTTTACTTTGCATCTTTATATCAAAAATACCAAAAATATTCTATCTATCAGATCTCACTCTCGTAAGTGACCGTGAAGGGCTTGACAACCCCTAATCGCGTTGGTTGCGAGTAGCTATCGCTTTGTGCAGGTACGAGGGACTTGAGAGTGGGCTCCTACTGGATTGATATCTTGGTTCTCAAAAACTAAGGGAAATACTTACGCTGCTCTGCTGCATCATCCCTTCCTCTTCGGGGAAAACCAACGCAAGCTCAAGACGTAGCAAAAAACATGCCATTGGAACCGTCCGGGCCAGGTGCTCTATCCGTTGGCGAATCCTTGATTGTAGCCCAAACTTCCTCCTCCATGAAGGGGTTGTCAAGCCCGACTGCAGGCACCTGGGGAAGATGCATCGGCTACCAGTCCAGGGTCCTGCCTTGCTGTGTCCGCGCACCCAGGATTGCAGCAAAATGATCGTCGATCACCGTAGCCTTATCCTCGTGAGCTAGCATGATCTGCCCTGGTGCTGGATTGAGTGAATGAAGTTTTTTCGCCGTCTAGACGTCAGCTTGGCATGGAAAAACTTCGTGTTGGCATCCCCGAGTCGCAGTCTTCGAACCCTAGCTGCTTGTCTTTTTCGTGCCTTCTCTATTGCTGCTAAGCCGAGCTGCCTAATTTTCAGCAGTGTTCTAAGGTGGTGTTCTACATCCGTCAGTAACCGGCTTTCCTGTGCGACGTCCAGCCAAAGGATCACCCCAGTTGCAATATGAAACTGAAGTTTAGTGATACGTCTCCAACGTATCTATAATTTTTTATTGTTCCATGCTATTATATAATCTGTTTTGGATGTTGATGACCCACAAGTATAGGGGATCTATCGTAGTCCTTTCAATAAGTAAGAGTGTCGAACCCAACGAGGAGCAGAAGGAAATGATAAGCGGTTTTCAGCAAGGCATTCTCTGCAAGTACTGAAATAAGTGGTAACAGATAGTTTTGTGATAAGATAAATTGTAACGAGCGACAAGTAACAAAAGTAAATAAAGTGCAGCAAGGTGGCCCAATCCTTTTTGTAGCAAAGGACAACCCGGAACAAACTCTGATAATAGGAAAAGCGCTCCCGAGGACACATGGGAATATCGTCAAGCTAGTTTTCATCAGGTTCATATGATTCGCGTTCGATACTTCGATAATTTGATATGTGGGTGGACCGGTGCTTGGGTGCTGTTCTTAGTTGAGGTTGCCATGTGCTTTTATGGTTGGATGCATAAAATCTCAATGCGAAAGAACGCCACTTTATATTGCCCCTTGTGATATGAACCTTTAGTATGCAGTCCGTCACTTTTATTACTTCCACATCACAAGATCGTATAAAGCTTATTTCTCCCACACCAATCAATCATACATGTTTAGAGCAATTTTTATTGCTTTGCACCGATGACAACTTACTTGAAGGATCTTACTCAATCCATAGGTAGATATGGTGGACTCTCATGGCAAAACTGGTTTAGGGATTTTGGAAGCACAAGTAGTATTTCTACTTAGTGCTAAGAATTTGGCTAGCATGAGGGGGAAAGGCAGGCTCAACAAGTTAGAGGATCCATGACAACATACTTTATCTCAGATATAATAAAGACATAACTCATTACGTTGTCTTCCTTGTCCAACATCAACTCTTTAGCATGTCATATTTTATTGAGTGCTCCCAATCATAAAAGATGTCAATGATAATATATCTATACGTGAAAACCTCTCTTTCCGTATTACTTCATATTAATTGCAACAATGACCAAAGCTATGTCTGCCAATTCCCAACAACTTTTAATCATCATACTCTTTCTATGTGAAGTCATTACTCTCAATAAGATCAATATTAACTCTTTGTTTCTTTTTATTCTTTTTCTCTTTTCTTTTATTCACCCAAGATCATGGCAAAATAATCAAGCCCTTAACTCAACACTAATCTTTATTATATATACCTCACGGACTCAATTACAAAGAGAGATCATAAAGCAAAACTCAAAGCTAGATCATGCCATAAACTTTATTCTACTAGATCAAGATACTACTAATAGGATCGAACTAAGAAAAACGGTAAAGATAGGAGTTGTGATGGTGATACGATACCGGGGAACCTCCCCAAGCTTGGAAGTTGCCAAGGGGAGTGCCCATACCCATGTGATTATATCTCCTTCTTTGTTGGTGAAGAAGGTGGAGGTAACAGATAACCGCACATCGAGCGTAAGAGGTCCTCCAGCTTGCGAATAATGCCCTTGAGTGCGACAATATGCTCCTTCAACAAAATATTTTCTTGTGTGAGATACTTGTTTTGTATACGAGCTAACTCAATCATCTTGAAAGCTTCAATCTCAGTTGGGGTAAGAAGGTTATGATCAATTTGAAGGATGTCTTTTGCTGCTGGAGCTTGATCCTCCGTGGCCTTCTTGATCCTTTCATCCTTGTTGACCCTCGTGGGTTCTTCCCTCTTCAGATCTATCTTCATTAGCCAAGCATCGTTGTCACCATTGTTGGAGGAGGGAGATGACATGATGCCTAGCCTGGAAAACCCTAACAGAAAACAGCTCGAAACAAGAACAAAGGAGGTTTGCGTGATATGGGAGTCAAAACCTTCGGGAGGTTATATAATGAATTTTTACCGAGAAAAATACGTATCGTGCAAGAAAACGGAGTCTGAAGGGCACACGAGGTGCTCACGAGGTAGGGGGGCACGCCCAGGGGGTAGGGCGCCCCCACCACCCTCGTGGGACCCTCGTGTCCTTCCCGGATTGCTACTTATTTTTCTATTTTTCTAAATATTCCAAAACGGAGAAATATTGCCTTAAAAATTGTTTTGGAGTCGGTTTACTTACGTACCACATACCTATTCCTTTTCGGAGTCTGAAATGTTCCGGAAAGTGTCCCTTATGTATTCCTCCGGGGTTACGGTTTCAATAATATTGGTTTCAACATTTATGGGATTACCTGAGATATAATGTTTAATTCTTTGACCGTTTACCACCTTTGGATTTGTGCCTTCAAAGTTGTTGATCTTTATGGCGCCAGAACGATAGACCTCTTCGATAACATAGGGGCCTTCCCATTTAGAGAGAAGTTTGCCTGCAAAAAATCTTAAACAAGAGTTGTATAGCAATACATAATCACCTACATTAAACTGACGCTTTTGTATCCTTTTGTCATGCCATCTTTTAACTTTTTCTTTAAACAACTTGGCATTTTCATAAGCTTGGGTTCTCCACTCATCAAGTGAGCTAATATCAAATAACCTCTTCTCACCGGCAAGTTTAAAATCATAGTTGAGCTCTTTAATAGCCCAATATGCCTTATGTTCTAGTTCGAGAGGTAAGTGACATGCTTTTCCATAAACCATTTTATACGGAGACATACCCATAGGATTTTTGTATGCAGTTCTATAAGCCCATAATGCATCATCAAGTTTCTTAGACCAATTCTTTCTAGACCTATTAACAGTCTTTTGCAAAATTAATTTGAGCTCTTTATTGCTCAACTCTACTTGACCACTAGACTGAGGGTGATAAGGAGATGCAATTCTATGATTAACATCATATTTAGCAAGCATTTTACGGAAAGCACCATGAATAAAGTGTGAACCACCATCAGTCATTAAATATCTAGGGACTCCAAACCTTGGAAAAATAACTTCCTTAAGCATTTTAATAGAAGTGTTGTGATCAACACTACTACTTGGAATAGCTTCTACCCACTTAGTAATGTAATCAACAGCAATTAGAATATGTGTGTATCCATTAGAGGCAGGAAAAGGTCCCATATAATCAAAGCCCCAAACATCAAACGGTTCAATAACAAGTGAATAATTCATAGGCATTTCTTGACGTCTACTAATATTACCAATTCTTTGACATTCATCACAAGACAATACAAACTTACAGGCATCCTTGAAGAGAGTAGGCCAATAAAAACCAGATTGCAATACCTTATGTGTAGTTCTATCTCCGGTGTAGTGTCCTCCATAAGACTCGGAGTGACACTTGCGTAGGATCTGTTCCTGTTCATGCTCAGGTACACAACGTCTAATAACACCATCTACTCCTTCTTTATAAAGATGTGGGTCATCCCAAAAGTAATGTCTCAAGTCATAGAAAACCTTTTTCTTTTGCTGGTATGTGAAGCTAGGTGGTATAAACTTAGCAACAATATAATTAGCATAATCAACATACCATGGAGTACTACGAGAAGTACTTATAACATTTAATTGTTCATCAGGAAAGCTATCATTAATAGGTAGTGGGTCATCAAGAACATTCTCTAACCTAGACAAGTTCTCTGCAACGGGGTTCTCAGCTCCTTTTCTATCAACAATATGCAAATCAAATTCTTGTAGCAAGAGAACCCATCTAATAAGTCTAGGTTTAGCATCTTTCTTTTCCATGAGGTATTTAATAGCAGCATGATCAGTTTGAATAGTTACTTTAGAATCTATAATATCAGGTCTGAACTTATCACAAGAAAATACAACTGCTAAAAGCTCTTTTTTAGTAGTAGCATAATTTCTTTGAGCATTGTCTAGAGTCTTACTAGCATAATGAATAACATTTAATTTCTTATCAACTCTTTGCCCTAGAACAGCACCTACAGCATAATCACTGGCATCACACATAATTTCAAAGGGTAAATTCAAATCAGGTGGCTGAACAATAGGTGCAGAGACTAATGCTTTCTTAAGTATTTCAAATGCTTCTACACAATCATCATCAAAGACAAATGGTATATCTTTTTGCAATAAATTAGTCAGAGGCCGAGAAATTTTTGAGAAGTCCTTAATGAACCTCCTGTAAAATCCAGCGTGACCAAGGAAACTTCTTATACCTTTGATGTCCTTGGGACATGGCATCTTTTCAATAGCATCAACCTTGGCTTTATCAACTTCAATACCTCTTTCAGAAACTTTGTGCCCCAAGACAATACCTTCATTAACCATAAAGTGGCACTTTTCCCAATTCAAGACAAGATTAGTTTCTTCACATCTTTGCAAAACTCGGTCAAGATTGCTCAAGCAATCATCAAAAGAGGAACCATAGATGAAAAAATCGTCCATGAAAATCTCACAAATCTTTTCACAAAAGTCAGAGAATATAGCCATCATGCATCTTTGAAAGGTAGCAGGTGCATTACATAAACCAAAAGGCATACATCTATAAGCAAAAGTACCAAAAGGGGCATGTAAAAGTAGTCTTTGATTGATCTCTAGCCGACACAGGTATTTGAGAGAAACCAGAATAACCATCTAGAAAGCAATAGTGTGTATGTTTGCATAATCTTTCTAGCATTTGATCAATAAAAGGTAACGGGTAATGATCTTTCTTAGTAGCTTTATTTAATTTGCGGAAATCAATTACCATCCTATAACATATGATAATTCTATGTGGAATCAATTCATCTTTATCATTAGGAACAACAGTAATACCTCCCTTCTTAGGGACACAATGGACAGGACTTACCCACTCACTATCAGCAACGGGATAGATTATACCTGCCTCCAGAAGCTTTAGTATTTCTTTTCTTACCACTTCTTTCATTTTAGGATTCAGACGTCGTTGAGGATCACGAACTGGTTTGGCATCTGCTTCCAAATTTATTTTATGTTGACATAGAGTGGGACTAATGCCCTTAAGATCATCAAGAGTATATCCAATAGCAACACGATGCTTCTTCAGAGTTTTCAATAATCTTTCTTCTTCATGCTCTGAAAGGTTAGCACTAATAATAACAGGATATATCTTCTTTTCATCAAGGTAAGAATATTTAAGATTATCAGGAAAAGTTTTAATCTCAAACACGGGATCACTCTTGGGTGGAGGAGGATCCCCTAAAATTTCAACAGGAAAATTATGTTACAGAATAGGTTCCTGTTTAAAGAATACTTCATCTATTTCCCTTCTTTCATTCATGAACATATCATTCTGATGGTCTAGCAAATAGTGTTCTAAAGGATCACTAGGAGGTACGGCAATAGAAGCTAGACCAATAATTTCATCTTTACTAGGTAATTCTTCCTCATGATGTTGTTTACTAAATTTAGAGAAATTAAACTCATGAACCATATCATCCAAGCCAATAGTAACAACATTCTTTGTGCAATCTATGGTAGCATTGACAGTATTTAAGAAGGGTCTACCAAATATAATGGGACAAAAGCTATCTTGTGGGGAACCAAGAACAAGAAAATCAGCAGGATATTTAGTTTTCCCACACAAGACTTCAACATCTCTAACAATTCCAATTGTTGAAATAGTATCTCTATTGGCAAGTTTAATTGTGACATCAATACCTTCTAACTCAGCAGGTGCAATTTCATTCTTAATTTCTTCGTATAAGTCAATAGGTATTACACTAGCACTAGCACCCATATCACATAAGCCATGATAATAATGATCTCCTATTTTAACAGAAATAACAGGCATGCCTACCACAGGTCTATGTTTATCTTTATCACAAGGTTTAGCAATTCTAGCAGTTTCACCTCCGAACTGAATAACATGCCCATCAATATTATCAGACAAGAGATCTTTAACAATAGCAATATTAGGTTCTACTTTAACTTGCTCAGGAGGTGTATAAGTTCTAATATTGCTTTTACGAACAACAGTTGAAGCTTTAGCATGATCCTTTATTCTAACAGGGAAAGGTGGTTTCTCAATATAAGAAGTAGGAACAATAGGATCATTATAAGTGACAGTCTTTTCTTCAACTTTAATAGGTGCAGCTACTTTTACTTCTATGGGAGGATGATATTTAAATCACTTCTCCTTAGGGAGATCAACATAAGAAGCAAAAGATTCACAGAAAGAAGCTACTATCTCAGAGTCAAGTCCATATTTAGTGCTAAACTTACAGAAAATATCGGTGTCCATAAAAGATTTAACACAATCAAACTTAGGTGTCATACCTGACTCCTTACCTTCGTCGAGGTCCCAATCTTCAGAGTTGCGTTTAATTCTATCCAATAAATTCCATCTGAATTCAATAGTCTTCATCATAAAAGAGCCAACACAAGAAGTATCGAGCATGGTGCGATTGTTTTCAGAAAGTCGAGCATAAATTTTTTAATGATCATTTCTCTTGAGAGCTCATGATTGGGGCATGAATATAACATTGATTTAAGCCTCCCCAAGCTTGAGCGATGCTTTCTCCTTCGTGAGGCCAGAAATTATATATATAATTGCGATCATGATGAACAAGATGCATAGGGTAATACTTTTGATGAAATTCCAACTTCAGTCTTTTATAGTCCCATGATTTCATATCATCACATAGCCTATACGATATCAATGCGTCTACCTTCAAAGATAAAGGGAAGACCTTCTTCTTAGCAACATCATCGGGTATACCTGCAAGCTTAAATAGTCCACAAACTTCATCCACATATATTAAGTGCTCATCAGGATGCTTTGTTCCATCTCCTTTAAAAGGGTTAGCTAGCAGTTTTTCCATCATACCCGAAGGAAATTCAAAAGGAGTTTCATTTTCAATAGGTTCAGTAGGTTGAGGAGCAACTCTTTTCTGTCCTAGACGGGGTGAAGATACCCCGAACAAGCCCCTCAGAGAATTACTTTCCCTAGTAACAAGTGACAGTAAATTTTAGTACACTATATAAAATTTTCCTTACCAAATTCCACCTACCAAAGGCGCTACACTCCCCGGCAACGGCGCCAGAAAAGAGTCTTGATGACCCACAAGTACAGGGGATCTATCGTAGTCCTTTCGATAAGTAAGAGTGTCGAACCCAACGAGGAGCAGAAGGAAATGATAAGCGTTTTTCAACATGGTATTCTCTGCAAGTACTGAAATAAGTGGTAACAGATAGTTTTGTGATAAGATAAATTGTAACGAGCAACAAGTAACAAAAGTAAATAAATTGCAGCAAGGTGGCCCAATCCTTTTTGTAGCAAAGGACAAGCCGGAACAAACTCTTATAATAGGAAAAGCGCTCCCGAGGACACATGGGAATATCATCAAGCTAGTTTTCATCACGTTCATATGATTCGCGTTTGATACTTTGATAATTTGATATGTGGGTGGACCGGTGCTTGGGTGCTGTTCTTACTTGAACAAGCATCCCACTTATGATTAACCTCTATTGCAAGCATCCGCAACTACAACAAAAGTATTAAGGTAAACCTAACCATAGCATGAAACATGTGGATCCAAATCAGCCCCTTACGAAGCAACGCATAAACTAGGGTTTAAGCTTCTGTCACTCTAGCAACCCATCATCTACTTATTACCTCCCAATGCCTTCCTCTAGGCCCAAATAATGGTGGAGTGTTATGTAGTCGACGTTCACATAACACCACTAGAGGCTAGACAACATACATCTTATCAAAATATCAAACGAATACCAAATTCACATGACTACTAATAGCAAGACTTGTCCCTTGTCCTCAGGAACAAACGTAATTACTCACAAAGCATATTCATGTTCATAATCAGAGGGGTAATAATATGCATATAGGATCTGAACATACGATCTTCCACCAAATAAACCAACTAGCATCAACTACAAGGAGTAATCAACACTACTAGCAAACCTACTGGCACCAATCCCGGACTTTGAGACAAGAATTGGATACAAGAGATGAACTAGGGTTTGGAGATGAGATGGTGCTGGTGAAGATGTTGATGGAGATTGCCCTCTCCCGATGAGAGGAGCATTGGTGATGACGATGGTGATGATTTGCCCCTCCCGGAGGGAAGTATCCCTGGCAGAACAGCTCTGCTGGAGCTCTAGATTGGTTCCGCCAAGGTTCCGCCTCGTGGCGGCGGAGTCTCGTCCCGAAAAGTTCCTTCTGATTTTTTTCTCATCGAAAGACTTCATATAGGAGAAGATGGACGTCAGAGAGCCACCAGGGGGGCCACGAGGTAGGGGGCGCACCCTAGGGGGGGGGGCGCCCCCACCCTCGTGAGCAGGGTGTGGGTCCCCTGGCCTTCATCTTTGGCGAGGATTTTTATTTACTTATTTTAAGATGTTCCGTGGAGTTTCAGGACTTTTAGAGTTGCGCAGAATAGGTCTCTAATATTTGCTCCTTTTCCAGCCCAGAATTCCAGCTGCCGGCATTCTCCCTCCTTATGTAAGCCTTGTAAAATAAGAGAGAATAGCCATAAGTATTGTGACATAAAGTGAAATAACAGTCCATAATGCAATGAAACAATTCCTTATTTAACACTAACTTAAGTTTTGTTTCCCTATTTAACACTGAAAAACTTTTTCTTCCCTATCTAACAACGAATCTAAATTTTATGCCTTTTATAACACTCTCATCCATTTTAAGCATAAATGACACCTAAAAAGACCTTTTTTCCCCTCATGTGTTATGTGTGTGTGCGAGGCAGTAACACACACGCAACATCAGTGAGAGAGGGCAGTAGCACACACAGCAGCACATACACACACCCGCAAAAAAGCAGCACATACACAAGAAGCAACAGACACGCACACACACACACACAACACCACACACACGTAGCACACTCACTCACAGGCAACACAC
This sequence comes from Triticum aestivum, assembly GCF_018294505.1. Lineage (NCBI taxonomy): Eukaryota > Viridiplantae > Streptophyta > Magnoliopsida > Poales > Poaceae > Triticum > Triticum aestivum. Next base: position 52,337 of record NW_025228274.1, on the reverse strand, counting down.
ACACAGAGACACCCATCAGCACACGTAGCAACAGGGACGCATGCACACATAGGCACGCAACAACACGCGCACACACATGTGCACGCACGCAGTAGCACACACAGTAGTAGCAAACACACACACGTACACACAAAGTAGCAAAAAAAAACACACACACAGTAGCACACACATGTGCGCACGCACACAGATGCAACAGCACACACATGCGCGCACAAACATACTATACGAGGGCAAAAGGGTCTTTTCAGGTGTTATTTAGGCTCAAAATGGATAGAAGTGTTATAAAAGGCATAAAATTTAGACTCGTTGTTAGATAGGGAAGAAATTATTTGTCGATGTCAAATAGGGCATAAAATTTAGACACAATGTTAAATAAGGAATTCTCTCTAATGCAATAAATATCGATATAAAAGCATGATGCAAAATGGACGTATAAAATATTAATGGGCTTTATTTTACACTTTTATATTATTTTTGGGACTAACCTATTAACCAAAGACCCAGTGCAAATTGCTGTTTTTTTGCCTATTTTAGTGTTTCGCAGAAAAGGAATATCGAACGGAGTCCAAGCGGAATGAAACCTTCTGGAGCATGATTTTGGGAACAAACGTGATCCAGAGGACTTGGAGTGGACGTCAAGCAACCAACGAGGTGTCCACGAGGTAGGGGGCGCGCCCTCCCCCCTCGTGGCTCAACCGACCTACTTCTTCCTCCTATATATGTTCACATACCCCGAAAACATCCAGGAGCACCACGAAACCCTATTTCCACCGCCGCAACCTTCTGTACCCAAGAGATCCCATCTTGGGGGCTTTTCCGGAGCTCCGCCGGAGGGGGCATCGATCACGGAGGGCCTCTACATCAACTCCATGGCCCCTCCGATGATGTGTGAGTAGTTTACTTCAGACCTTCGGGTCCATAGCTAGTAGCTAGATGGCTTCTTCTCTCTCTTTGGATCTCAATACAAAGTTCTCCTCGATCTTCTTGGATATCTATTCGATGTAACTCTTTTTGCGGTGTGTTTGTCAACATCCGATGAATTGTGGGTTTATGATCAAGTCTATCTATGAATAATATTTGATTCTTCTCTGAAATCTTTTATGCGTGATTGGTTATCTTTGCAAGTCTCTTCGAATTATCAGTTTGGTTTGCCCTACTAGATTGATCGTTCTTGCAATGAGAGAAGTGCTTAGCTTTGGGTTCAATCTTCCGATGCTCGATCCCAGTGACAAAAAGGGAAAGGACACGCATTGTATTACTGCCATCGAGGATAAAAAGATGGGGTTTATATCATATTGCTTGAGTTTATCCCTCTACATCATGTCATCTTAGCTAAGGCGTCACTCTGTTCTTATGAACTTAATACTCTAGATGCATGCTGGATAGCGGCCGATGTGTGGAGTAATAGTAGTAGACGCAGGCAGGAGTCGGTCTACTTGTCATGGACATGATACCTATATACATGATCATGCCTAGATATTCTCATAATTATTCGCTTTTCTATCAATTGCTCGACAGTAATTTGTTCACCCACCGCAATACTTATGCTATCTTGATAGAAGCCACTAGTGAAACCTATGACCCCCGGGTCTATTTTCCATCATATAAGTTTCGAATCTATTTTACTTTGTAATCTTTACTTTCAATCTATATCATAAAAATACCGAAAATATTGATCTTATCATTATTATCTCTATCAGATCTCACTCTCGTAAGTGACCGTGAAGGGATTGACAACCCCTTTATCGCGTTGGTTGTGAGGTTCTTATTTGTTTGTGTAGGTACAAGGGACTTGCGTGTGGCCTCCTACTGGATTGATACCTTGGTTCTCAAAAACTGAGGGAAATACTTACGCTACTTTGCTGCATCACCCTTTCCTCTTCAAGGGAAAACCAACGCAACGCTCAAGAGGTAGCAAGAAGAATTTCTGGCGCCGTTGCCAGGGAGTCTACGCACAAATCAAGACATACCAAGTAACCATCATAAACTCTTATCCCTCGCATTACATTATTTGCCATTTGCCTCTCGTTTTCCTCTCCCCCAATTCACCCTTGCCGTTTCATTCGCCTTTTTTCCGTTTGCCTTTTTTTTCGCTTGCTTCTCATTATGGCCGGCTCGCGCTGACCATTGAAGACGAGTGGGGTGGCAGTGGCCTCGGCCACTAGGGCATCGAGCTCAGCACTCATGCTGTCGAACACCGGGGGTGGGGAGAGGATGCGAGCGGCTGATGTCTACTACACAACCTTCTTCTTGTAGACGTTGTTGGGCCTCCAAGTGCAGAGGTTTGTAGGACAGTAGCAAATTTCCCTCAAGTGGATGACCTAAGATTTATCAATCCATAGGAGGCGTAGGATGAAGATGGTCTCTCTCAAGCAACCCTGCAACCAAATAACAAAGAGTCTCTTGTGTCCCCAACACACCCAATACAATGGTAAATTGTATAGGTGCACTAGTTCGGCGAAGAGATGGTGATACAAGTGGTATATGGATGGTATATAAAGGTTTTTGTAATCTGAAAATATAAAAACAGCAAGGTAACTAATGATAAAAGTGAGCGTAAACGGTATTGCAATGTGTGGAAACAAGGCCTAGGGTTCATACTTTCACTAATGCAAGTTCTCTCAACAATAATAACATAATTGGATCATATAACTATCCCTCAACATGCAACAAAGAGTCACTCCAAAGTCACTAATAGCAGAGAACAAACGAAGATATTATGGTAGGGTACGAAACCACCTCAAAGTTATCCTTTCTGATCGATCTATTCAAGAGTCCGTAGTAAAATAACATGAAGCTATTCTTTCCGTTCAATCTATCATAGAGTTCGTACTAGAATAATACCTTAAGACACAAATCAATCAAAACCCTAATGTCACCTAGATACTCCAATGTCACCTCAAGTATCCGTGGGTATGATTATACGATATGCATCACACAATCTCAGATTCATCTGTTCAAACCAACACAGAGAACTTCAAAGAGTGCCCCAAAGTTTCTACCAGAGAGTCAAGACGAAAACGTGTGCCAACCCCTATGCATAGGTTCATGGGCGAAACCCGAAAGTTGATCACCAAAACATACATCAACTGGATCAATAGAATACCCCATTGTCACCACGGGTATCCCACGCAAGACATACATCAAGTGTTCTCAAATCCTTAAAGACTCAATTCGATAAGATAACTTCAAAGGGAAAACTCAATCCATTACAAGAGAGTAGAGGGGGAGAAACATCATAAGATCCAACTATAATAGCAAAGTTCGCGATACATCAAGATCGTACCACCTCAAGGACGCGCGCGAGAGAGATCAAACACATAGCTACTTGTACATACCCTCAGCCCCGAGGGAGAACTACTCCCTCCTCGTCATGGAGAGCGCCGGGATGATGAAGATGGCCACCGGAGAGGGATTTCCCCCTCCGGCAGGGTGCCGGAACGGGTCTAGATTGGTTTTCGGTGGCTACGGAGGCTTCTGGCGGCGGAACTCCCGATCTATTCTGCTCTACGATGGTTTTAGGGTATATTGGTATATATAGGAGGAAGAAATACGTCAGGGGGGCCACGAGGGGCCCACGAGGGTGGAGGGCGCGCCCCCCTGCCTCGTGCCTTCCTCGTTGCTTCCCTTACGTACACCCCAAATCTTCTGGATTGCTTCTGTTCCAAAAATAAGTTCCGTGAAGTTTCAGGTCAATTGGACTCCGTTTGATTTTCCTTTTCTGTGATACTCTAAAACAAGGAAAAAACAAAAACTGGCACTGGGCTCTAGGTTAATAGGTTAGTCCCAAAAATCATATAAAATAGCATATAAATGCATATAAAACATCCAAGGTTGATAATATAATAGCATGAAACAATCAAAAATTATAGATACGTTGGAGACGTATCAGCGGCCCCCGCGAAGAAGGCGGCGATCGGGTCGTCCTCGCCCACGCGCGTCGCCGTAGCAGGGAGCAGCGGTAGCGGGGCATGCAGCAGAGGCGCCGGAGCCGCGGGGGACTTGTCCGCGTGGCGGGTTGAAGCCTGACGACCATGCGAGCTCTCCGTCAGGCGCGGGGCGAACGACGAGCAGCTGCGGCACCTGGACGAGGAGCCCCTTTGCGACGCCTCCCGGCCCGAGCGCCCGAGGCCCGGGAGCGTGTCCCGCTAGGACCTGCGCCCACCACGGCCGTCCTCGTCATCATCTCGCCTTGGACCGCCACGGGGCAGGCCTCGGCAGCCGGAGTCCACCACCGGGGCCAGCTGCTTGTCCTTCTTTGGGTCTCGCTGGCCATCTTCCACGTGCTTGCTCCAGGTGTCGGGGTACACCCTGGGCATGGGGCGGTCGTTGTCATCGTCCGAGTCGGAGGGGATGCCGCTCTACGCCGAGGCAGGAGAGCGCAGCGGGTACGGCATCCAGTCTTCCACCAGATCAACGTGGATCAGCAAGTCGTGGCGCGGGGCTGTGGGTGGCATGGGCACAACGCGACCTAGCGGGGAGTGGCCGAGCATCTCTTCGACACGGCCGGCGCCCCGTTGCAGGACCCAGAACGTGTGCTTCGTCAGGATCAGGGCAGCATCCCACACTCACACCCAGTAGGCGAAGGTCTTTGTGGTCACGCTCGTAGGTGCGGCTGTCCAGCCGGTCGACGCGGCAACCCAGCGCCTCCTCGACGCCCTCGAGCGACCAGAACTGTTGCGGCAGGTTCTCGATGACGATTCACACATGGTGGTAGAACTGCTGGATGGCCGCGTGGTCGTCTTCATGCCAGCGCCTGATGAAGAACTTGACCCCATCAACGGTGATGGAGCCAAGCCTGAGAATGTCGTCGTGGTGCACCGGGAGGTTGAAGATGATGAAGTAGTCCTCCGGGTGGTGGCGCGTGATGCGCAGCTGGTGCGGCGGGATGCACAACTGGGACTCCAGGACCAGCCCAACCGCCATGGGGCTCGTACCACGCGCTCCAGCGTAGCCCGCCACGGTGAGCGTGATGGCGAGGCGACGAAGCATGGAGACCGATGCTCGAGCGCAGGCGAGGAGACGACCACCTTGCAGCTGTCTCTCGAGCGGGTGAGGGGTCGGTGGGGCGCTCCATGGCAGGGGCGGGTGGGGCGGGCGGCATCTGGGCAGACGGCAACGTGGGGAAGCGGATCCGCTCTCTCACCGGCACCCTGGCGGGGGCCGGACCGAGCCGGTTCTTTGTAGGGCCGCCAAAGGAAGCAGTGCGAGGATTCTGCGGGCACTCTCTGCAGTAATGACCCGGACGTCTGCAGATGATGCAGCAGAGAGGATCACGACAATCTTTCCTACGGTGGAGCTCACTGAGGCATTTGAAACACTTGCCTTTGAAGCGACTTAAGAAGGCAGTGCGGCCGGGGTTCGCATTGAAGCCGGAACACCGGTCCGGACGGGGTGCCTGCCGCTACCTCCCATTGTCTAGCGGCTCCCCGCGCGGCCGCCGGTTTCCTCGAGACGAGACCTCCATCCAGCCTCCGACTACCTCCGCGGGAGAGGCATTAAGGCTCTGGTCAGGCACCACAATGATGGATTTAAGCCACCGCCGGTCCGTGGGGGGCACTGCATCCAAGCCAGCGAGAACTGGGGATGTGACCCGACCTGATCCCCCGCCGCGGGGCGACGCGCGTGGCGGAGAAGCCGGAGCCAGACGAGACGGGGCACGACCCGAGCATTCACCATGGAGCAGCAGGCGTGGCGGGGAAACCAGATCTGAGGGATATCGAGACCGCGGCGGATCTGGAGCAACAAACGAACCAAGGGGCGCAGGGGGGGAGCATGGGCACTACCGCTGTAGCTGGAACGGGAGGAGCGCGGTCGGCCCATACCGGAGGAAGAGCCACTGCCCGGAGTGGACAGGGGCTGGAGCTGGTGGCTGCCGTGGCCGGAGTGGCCAGGGGCGCAGGCGGAGCGAGGGCTAGGAGCGACACACAATTGCCAACAAGTTAATTTTCAAACTATTCAGTGGGATTGAGATTGGTTGACTATCAACAAACTATTAACATGATGTAACCAATCCAACCGTTTGTATTCCTAAAAAGCAGACCATTTGTCTCCTTTTCAATTGTTTGGATTCTTTACCACATGTCTCATGTGGTAAACATTTGTATCCTGTTAAACTCCGACGGACTGAATATTCATTGGGACTTGGCACAATACAAAAAATCCACAAATATCTTTCCATTCGACGATGTTGTAAAGGCGTAGGTACTGTCCGGCTAAAAGCGTCTCCCCTAGCCAAGCAACATGTTTTATATTATATGGACCAAGTTGAAGTAATACATGAGATTTGCCAGAGAAAGAGTGAATTAATACACGACACAAACAGATGATGCGAGACTAACCTAGCTAAAGAATACACCTACCTGCTGACCTGCAAGGCTGCAAGCAAGACTGCTATCACCAAACCATGCCTAGCTACCTGACTGAGGGCCAGCTAAGCTAACAAGGTACTAGTATCACATAGATAAACACAATACGTCCATCAGTACCTAACGACGTGCAGCTCGATCGACAGACAAATCATCTCCACTAATCTTTGGTGCCGGAGGAGGAGAAGCAGCCGCAGAGGGAGGTCCCACATGCTCTTCTTCACCCCGTTGTGGTCAGCCATCCTTCTTCTTCAGCCCGTTGTGGTCAGCAAACGAAAAAAAGCAAATACAACATGTTATATATTTTTTCAAATAGAGAGATAACCTTAAATTATTGTGACAGTTATATGATCCAAACATGAATTAAGGTAATAAAAATAAAGAGGCTCAATATGCCAGCCACACAAAGGACAACAGACAAGACACAAGGAATATGAAGCCAACAGAGAAGACACAAGAAATGTATCACATATCTTATTAGTAGGTAGCCACCCATACCGGTTCAATGAATCCCAACTCCCAAGTGACCATCTCCCACAGGTTGCACTAATAAACCACATAAGTTGAACCCTTTTTCTGGAAAATAAAGGACCACATATCATTGCGAAAATAAGTTGCAATTTTTTTAAAACTTTCTAACTGTTAAACACACAATTATTGCGATAAATCAGTATAGTTCATAGTAGAACGAGATCTTTTACTGTACCCCGAAATGAATATGCACCATTTGTTTTCCTTAATCCAACGGTTTGCGCGATGTGGTACTCCAGCATCAGTCCCACGGAGTACTAACCCGGAAACAGGTGGAGTACCTCCGTTTGAGGGGCAAAAGGGTAATCCCCGTGAGTATATCAGTATTTTCTTATTCTTTTTTTCTCCTGGCTGGAAACAAAAGACCTAACCTAAACACATTGCCCTAACCCATTCATAGCCTTCCCGCTCGTCCCCTACTCCTCCATCTCCACTCGTCATCGGCGCGGCGTGCGCCTCGCCTCCTCCTCCGGCGGCAGCGTCTCTGGCAGCGGCCACGACAACCATAGTTGGCGAGGCACATGCCTCTTCCTCTACATCCGGTGCCGTCCCCCCCCCTTGACTACATGGCTAAAGGCATGGCGCGGATCGGCGCCCAGGGCGGCCGACGTTGGCGAGGCGCACTACTCCTGGCTCGTGCCCTACCCCTCCATCTCCGCTCGTCGAGCAGCTGCTGGCTCCGGGGCGTGTCCCGCATGCGGGTAGTAGAGCCGGCCTAAGAGGGAATTTGGGATCCGGCTTGCCTGCTCCCTCCCCATGCTCCCATCCGTGCTCCCACTTCATCCTACGGTTGTCTTTTTTTCCTCTTTTCTTTCTAATCTAATCATCTCCCCCCTGATTTTAAGGGGGTGGGGCCGGACCTTATTTTCTTCCAATCAAATCAAGCCACGTACGCGGGAGCACGGATGGGCACACGCCGGGGGAGCAGGCAAGTCTCGTCCGGGGATTTGTACTGTACCCAAACGGGGGTTTTCTGTCAAGATGACGGCTGAATATGCCGTACGATCAGCGAGCCCTTCCCATTATATCTATGTTACTTGCTTTTGCTTTTCTCTATATTGGTTCAGGACATATATATGAAATTTCCCCCTCTGTTATAACCTTCTATGTAACCATACAAAGTATGGAGAAGAGAAAATTATGCAGTGAAGGAGTGCATGACCAACTGACAAACTGTTCCTGGATCAAATCAGTTACTCCATAATAGATTATGATGTTGAGTTCACAGAAAGATACCATGTGAAACAATTTTCTCTAACAAGAACTTCTTGCAATATATCTTAATATGTTTTGTCCATCATTTTGTAGTTCTATTGGATATGTGTCCATCCTTTTCGAATTTATGTTCTTATTCCATCCTACATGGCCTAGCTTTAATTATACCAAAAGTTTGGGTAATTCTGATTATTGGAAACCAGAAAGAGGAGTCGCATTGTTCCTTGTACATGATAGATCTACATGTCTTAGCTTAATAAAGAAGAGTTGCATTGTTCCTTGTACATGATTGATCTACATGTCCTAGCTTGATTAAAAAAGACTCGCATTATTCCTGGTACAAAAAATGATGCTAGTCATTTTGTGGCAAATTTTGGAAGATCACAACGCCGAACTATTCTGTGCGTGCAGATGCAAGAAATTCAGGAAGTTGGGCAAAGTAGGGTTGTTCTGGAGGCTATCACTATTGCGCATCGCTGTCCAGGCCAAAATCTTGTCAGACTATGCGTGGACATCAGCAACCTTGAAGCATGCTACCTTCTTGGAAATTGTAAGAATAATTAGCACAATTATTAATCATGTTCCCTTTCTTTCCTTTGTGCTTAGCGAATGTGACTGATTGATCTTTCTATTGTTTTTGGTGTGTCAATAGATCCGGTTGTATTTCCTAGGAGCCGGGAGGCTGGAGCAACGCCGGTGACGACCGCGACAGTGGGTGAGACCGCTAGGAGTCAATCCACTCCCTGGGCGTCGTTCAATTCATCGGCATTGGTGCCACCAAGGACGATCACAACAGATGATATTTTTCCTTTGTTTTTTTTCTGGTGGTAGTGGATTGTTTGCTCCTTGATGCGTGGATTTTCAAGTGTAGGCTGTTGATGAGGAAACAAAGTTGGTGGAAATATCAACGTTGGACAAAATAATAGAAACATTAAGCGCATAATGTGCTGTACCTAAATTAGTTGCCTGGAAACATAGGGAATGTGCTAAATTACTGAAGGGCGAGAGCCATAGGAAAAGGGATCGGGTGAAGAAAGAACATGAGAGATGGGTGTCTGGCTCCTGAGATCGATTGACTATCATCAAACTATTACTAACATGATGTAATCAATCCAACCGTTTGTATTCTTAAAAAAGAGACCATTTGTCTCTTTTTTAATATATTTTTTGAATTGTCTGGATTGCTTACCACATGTTTCACATGGTAACCATTAGTCTCAAGTTAAAGCCGACGGACTGAATATTCAGTGGGACTTGGCACAATACTAAAGAATCACAGAAATCTTTCCATTCGACGATATTGAAAAGGCGCAGGTACTGTCTGGCTAGAGGCGTCTCCCCTAGCCAAGCAACATGTTTTACATTATATGGACCGAGTTGAAGTAATACATGAGATTTGCCAGAAAGAGTGAACTAATACACGAGACAAACAGAAGATGAGAAGAATTAACCTACTAGCTAAACAACACACCTACCTGCTAATCAACAGGAAACACACAGTTGCATCACCAAACCATGCCTAGCTACCTGACTGACGGCCAGGTAAGCTAACAATGTACATATACTCCCTCCGTCCGGAAATACTTGTCATTGAAATGGATGTATCTATATGTATTTTAGTTCTAGATACATCCATTTTGATGACAGGTATTTCCGAACGGAGGGAGTACATCACATAGACAAACACAACATGTCCATCTGTACCAAACGTCGTGCAGCTCGATCGACCGATCTCAATCAATCCTTGGTGCCGGAGGAGGAGAAGCAGCCGCAGAAGAAGTCCCACATGCTCTTCTTCACCCCGTTGTGGTCAGCCATCCTTCTTCTCCCTAAAACGGTGGAGCTCGACCTCGATGGTCGAAGTGGCAAGTGTTTGAAAGCTAGCTAAAACTAAGCAAGGAGCAAGAGAAGTTCTTCTTTTTGACGGGAAGGTGCAAGAGAAGTTGTGGGTTTGGTGCCCCTGCATCCAACGGGCCCTGTATTTATAACAGCACAAACTGGCGTCTCGATCGGTGTCTCACACCTGCAAGCAGAGGACAGAGTTAACCGAAAATGGAAGCGCATCTACGGAGACCACGAAGGCTCGCGCGGTGACTGACTTGACAATGTGTGGAACAGTGGAAGTGGAACGGGTCCTCGCTTCCAGCGGCAAATTTGACAATTTTGACTTATGAATAAAATCATTTCACAAAATGAACTATCCTTAAATTTTTTCACTCAAATGATCTTTTTGAGTGGCGCCCGACACGAATGCGCCACACTACACTGTGCAGCGACCGACTGACAGGCATTGCACGCCTAGCCAGGATCGCATCCGTGTGATCCGAAAATTACTAAGTCAGTGCAACGCCTAAGAGCTAGGCGCCACACTACACAGTGCAACACCTAGCTTCTAGGCGTTGCACTAGTGGTTGCTTCATTTTATAGTGCAACCACTAGGTGCTAGGCGCTACACTGTATAGTGTGGCGCCTAGCTCTTAGGCTCTGCACATTGACTTATTAATTTTTAGGCAGTTCAGGGTGCGACACTGGTTAGGCGTGTAGCGCCTGTTAGTCAGGCGTTGCACAGTGTAGTGTGGCGCCTTCATGTCAAGCGTCACTCAAAAATATCAGTTGCGTGATTTTTTTAAAGCAGTTTATTTTGTGAAATGATTTCATCCACAGGTTAAAATTATCAAATTTGCCGCTTCCAACTGGGGCGACGACTTAAAAATTAAAGTGGGAACTGATGCCTAGCGTCCCGTGTGACTGTGTTAGTATGATCACTCACTGGAGTCTCAAGTAGGCACTGTGAATCTTGAAGTCGTTCTGACTTGTAACCTTAGTTAATTTTATGCCCTTTAATGGATTGTGCGCAGCAAGCTTTTAGATAAAGCAATTTGGTGGTAGCATTTTTAATCTTATTCTCCTTTTGCATGATACGCGTATACTGGGACTCGCTTCTCAACGGTCAAAAAGAAAAGATGGCGAATAATGCGCAGTGATCTGCTAGCCTTTGAACACCACGGTCATCTTGTCGCCATAACTATATTCGGCCTAATTAAGCAAGCTTTTCTACGGCTCAGCAACTAAATAATCAAGCAAGCTTGGTTATGAATCAATTTCACATTCTCAAAACTGTTTATGTTGGAAATATGCCGTAGAGACAATAATAAATTAGTTATTATTATATTATATTTCATTGTTCATGATAATCGTTTATTATCCATGCTAGAATTGTATTGATAGGAAAGTCAGATACATGTGTGGATACATAGACAACACCATGTCCCTAGTAAGCCTCTAGTTGACTAGCTCGTTGATCAATAGATGGTTACGGTTTCCTGACCATGGACATTGGATGTCGTTGATAATGGGATCACATCATTAGGAGAATGATGTGATGGACAAGACCCAATCCTAAGCCTAGCACAAAGATCGTGTAGTTCGTATGCTAAAGCTTTTCTAATGTCAAGTATCATTTCCTTAGACCATGAGATTGTGCAACTCCCGGATACCGTAGAATGCTTTGGGTGTACCAAACATCACAACGTAACTGGGTGGCTATAAAGATTCAGTACAGGTATCGCCGAAAGTGTCTGTTGGGTTGGCACGAATCGAGACTGGGATTTGTCACTCCGTGTAAACGGAGAGGTATCTTCGGGCCCACTCGGTAGGACATCATCATAATGTGCACAATGTGATCAAGGAGTTGATCACGGGATGATGTGTTACGGAACGAGTAAAGATACTTGCCGGTAACGAGATTGAACAAGGTATCGGGGTACCGACGATCGAATCTCGGGCAAGTATCGTACCGATGGACAAAGGGAATTGTATACGGGATTGATTGAATCCTTGACATCGTGGTTCATCCGATGAGATCATCGTGGAGCATGTGGGAGCCAACATGGGTATCCAGATCCCGCTGTTGGTTATTGACCGGAGAGTTGTCTCGGCCATGTCTGCATGACTCCCGAGCCCGTAGGGTCTACACACTTAAGGTTCGATGATGCTAGGGTTATAGGGAATAGATGTACGTGGTTACCGAATGTTGTTCGGAGTCCCGGATGAGATCCCGGACGTCACGAGGAGTCCCGGAATGGTCCGGAGGTAAAGATTTATATATGGGAAGTCATCATACGGTCACCGAAACAATTCGGGGGTTACCGGTATTGTACCGGGACCACCGGAGGGGTTCCGGGGGTCCACCGGGAGGGTCCACCTGCCCCGGAGGGCCCTATGGGCTGTATGTGGAGAGGGACCAGCCCCTTAGTGGGCTGGGCGCCTCCCCCCTAGGGCCCATGCGCCTAGGGTTTGGGGGAACCCTAAAGGGGGGGCGCCCCCTTGCCTTGGGGGGGCAAGGCAACCCCCTTGGCCGCCGCCCCCTCCTCAGATTGGATCTGAGGGGGCCGGCCCCCCTCTCCCTTGCCCCTATATATATGTGGAGATTAGGAGGGCAGCCGCACCCAAGTTCTGGCGCAGCCCTCCCCCTCTCCCAAGTCCTCCTCTTCTCCTACGGTGCTTGGCGAAGCCCTATAGGATTACCACGCTCCTCCTTCACCATCATGCCGTCGTGCTGCTGCTGGATGGAGTCTTCCCCTACCTCTCCTTCTCCCCTTGCTGGATCAAGGCGTAGGAGACGTCACCGGGCTGTACATGTGTTGAACGCGGAGGTGCCGTCCGTTCAGCACTAGGATCATCGGTGATTTGGATCACGACGAGTACGACTCCATCAACCCCGTTCACTTGAACGCTTCTGCTTAGCGATCTACAAGGGTATGTAGATGCACTCCCCTTCCCCTCGTTGCTAGATTACTCCATAGATTTATCTTGGTGATGCGTAGAAAATTTTAAATTTCTGCTACGTTCCCCAATCGTGGCATCATGAGCTAGGTCTATGCGTAGTTTCTATGCATGAGTAGAACACAAAGCAGTTGTGGGCGTTGATTTTGTCAATTTACTTGCCGTTACTAGTCTTATCTTGATTCGGCGGCATCGTGGGACGAAGCGGCCCGGACCGACCTTACACGTACTCTTACGTGAGACTGGTTCCACCGACTGACATGCACTAGTTGCATAAGGTGGCTAGCGGGTGTCTGTCTCTCCCACTTTAGTCGGATCGGATTCGACGAAAAGGGTCCTTATGAAGGGTAAATAGAAATTGGCATATCACGTTGTGGTTTTGGCGTAAGTAAGAAACGTTCTTGCTAGAAACCTATAGCAGCCACGTAAAAACTTGCAACAACAATTAGAGGACGTCTAACTTGTTTTTGCAGCATATGCCTTGTGATGTGATATGGCCAAAAGGATGTGATGAATGATATATGTGATGTATGAGATTGATCATGTTCTTGTAATAGGAATCACGCCTTGCATGTCGATGAGTATGACAACCGGCAGGAGCCATAGGAGTTGTCTTAATTTATTTATGACCTGCGTGTCAACATAAACATCATGTAATTACTTTACTTTATTACTAAAGCGTTAGCCATAGTAGTAGAAGTAATAGATGGCGAGACAACTTCAAGAAGACACGATGATGGAGATCATGGTGTCATGCCGGTGACAACGATGATCATGGAGCCCCGAAGATGGAGATCAAAAGGAGCAAAATGATATTGGCCATATCATGTGACTATTTGATTGCATGTGATGTTTATCATGTTTTACATCTTATTTGCTTAGAACGACAGTAGCTTAAATAAGATGACCCCTCACTAAAATTTCAAGAAAGTGTCCCCCCTAACTGTGCACCATTGCGAAGGTTCGTCGTTTCGAAGCACCACGTGATGATCGGGTGTGATAGATTCTAACATTCGAATACAACGGGTGTAAGCCAGATTTACACACGCAATACACTTAGGTTGACTTGACGAGCCTAGCATGTACAGACATGGCCTCGGAACACGGAAGACCGAAAGGTCGAACATGAGTCGTATAGAAGATACGATCAACATGAGATGTTCACCGTTGATGACTAGTCCGTCTCACATGATGATCGGACACGACCTAGTCGATTCGGATCATGTTTCACTTAGATGACTAGAGGGATGTCTATTTGAGTGGGAGTTCATTAAATAATTTGATTAGATGAACTCAATTATCATGAACATAGTCTAAATTCTCTTTGCAAATATGTTGTAGATAAATAGCTCACGTTGTAGCTCCCTGTTTCAATACGTTCCTAGAGAAAGATTAAGTTGAAAGATATTGTAAGCAATGATGCGGACTAGGTCCGTAGTCCGAGGAGTGTCCTCACTGCTACACAGAAGGCTTATGTCTTTGATGCACCGCTCGATGTGCAAACCCCTACAACGTCATCTGTGGATGTTGTGAATACCTGACAGACACATCCTGATGACTACTTGATAGTTTAGTGCACCATACTTTACGGCTTAGAATTGGGATTCTAATGACGTTTTGAACGCCATAAGACATATGAGATGTTCCAAGAGCTGAAATTGGGATTTCAGGCTCATGCCCGTGTTGAGAGGTGTGAGACCTCTGACAAGTTCTTTAGCCAACAAGATGGAGGAGAATAGCTCAGCTAGTGAGCATGTGCTCAGAATGTCTGGGTGCTACAATCACTTAAATCAAGTGGGAGTTAAACTTCCAGATAATATAGTGATTGATAGAGTTCTCTAGCCACTATCACTAAGCTGCTAGATCTTCGTGATGAACTATGACATGCAAGGGATGGAGTTGATCCCGGAGCTGTTCGCGATGCTTAAGACCGTAAAAGGTAGAAATCAAGAAGGAGCATCAAGTGTCGATGGTTTAACAAGACCACTGGTTTCAAGAAGGGCAAGGGCTAGAAGGGAAACTTCATGGATGGCAAACCAGTTGCCGCTCCAGTAAAGGAACCCAAGGTTGAACCCAAACCCGAGACTAAGTGCTTCTATTGTAAGGGGAAC
>NW_025228274.1:31186-35894 GCF_018294505.1 Triticum aestivum | reverse complement strand
AGCTATGGAGAAGCGATGGTGGGCCCGTATTCCGACAAATGGTTAGAAGCCATGAAATCCGAGATAGGATCCATATATCAGAACAAAGTATGAACTTTGGTGGACTTGCCCGATGATCGGCAAGCCATTGAGATAAATGGATCTTTAAGAAGAAGACGGACGTGGGCGGTAATGTTACCGTCTATGAAGCTCGACTTGTGGGAAAGAGTATTTTCACAAGTTCAAGGAGTTGATTGCGATGAGAATTTCTCACCCGTAGCGATGCTTAAGTCCGTCGGAATCATGATAGCATTAGCTGTATTTTTCGATTAACAAGTTTTCTTACCAGTTTTCGTAAGAAAAGTTGTATGTGATACAATAAAAGGTTTTGTCGATCCTAAGGATGCTAAAAGGTATGCTGGCTCCAGCAATCCTTCTATGGACTAGAGCAAGCATCTCAGAATCGGAATATATGTTTTGATGGAGTGATCAAAGCTTTTAGGTTTATACAATGTTTTCTAGAAACTTGTATTTACAAGAAAGTGAGTGGGAGCACTACAACATTTCTGATAAGTATATGTGGATGACATATTGTTGATCCGAAATAATGTAGAATTTCTGGAAAGCATAAACGGTTGTTTGAAGAGTGTTTTTCAAAGGAAGACCTCGATAAAGCTGCTTACATATTGGGCATTAAGATCTATAGAGATGGATCAAGACGCCTGATGGTACTTTCAAAGAACGCACACCTTGACATGTTTTTGAAGGAGTTCAAAATAGATCAGTCAAAGAAGGGTTTCTTACCTGAGTTGTAAGGTGTGAAGTTGAGTAAGACTCAAAGCTTGACCACGGCATAAGAAAGAGAAAGGACGAAGGTCGTCCCCTATGCTTTTGTCATAGGCTCTATATGGTATGCCATGCTGAAGTACCGTACCTGATGTGTGCCTTGCCACATGTCTGGCAGGAGGGTACAAAGGTGATCTAGGAGTAGATCACCAGACAGCGGTCAAAATTATCCTTAGAGGAATAAGGAAATTTTTCTCGGTTATGGAGGTGATAAAGAGTTCAACGTAAAGAGTTACGTCGATGCAAGCTTAACACCTATCCGGATAGCTCTGAGTAGAGATACCGGATACGTATAATGGAGCAACAATTTGGAATAGCTCCAAGTGGAACATGGCAGCAGCATCTACGATATAAAGTTTTGCGAAATACATAGGGATCTGAATATGGCAAGACCCGTTGACTACAACCTCTCTCACAAGCATAACATGATCAAACCCAGAACTCTTTGAGTGTGTATCACATAGTGATGTGAACTAGATCATTGAGTCTAGTAGACTCTTGGATGTTGGTCACATGGCGATGTGACCTATGAGTGTTAATCACATGGCGATGTGAACTAGATTATTGACTCTAGTGCAAGTGGGAGACTGTTGGAAATATGCCCTAGAGGCAATAATAAATTAGTTATTATTATATTATATTTCATTGTTCATGATAATCATTTATTATCCATGCTAGAATTGTATTGATAGGAAACTCAAATACATGTGTGGATACATAGACAACACCATGTCCCTAGTAAGCCTCTAGTTGACTAGCTCGTTGATCAATAGATGGTTACGATTTCCTGACCATGGACATTAGATGTTGTTGATAACGGGATCACATCATTAGGAGAATGATGTGATGGACAAGACCCAATCCTAAGCCTAGCACAAAGATCGTGTAGTTCGTATGCTAAAGCTTTTCTAATGTCAAGTATCATTTCCTTAGACCATGAGATTGTGCAACTCCCGGATACCGTAGGAATGCTTTGGGTGTACCAAACGTCACAACGTAACTGGGTGGCTATAAAGGTTCACTACAGGTATCTCCGAAAGTGTCTGTTGGGTTGGCACGAATCGAGACTGGGATTTGTCACTCCCTGTAAACGGAGAGGTATCTCTGGGCCCACTCGGTAGTGAAAGAACATGCGGTGCCCCCATGTTTGGTTTTGGTAATTGATGACAATCTCTATGGACTAATGGTTGCCTTGAGTTATATTTGAAGGTTTTGTCCATAGGCTTTTCTTGGAGTACATGTGTTGGTTTCAAGGAGAGTTTGTGTCGACCAAGGTGCTATTCAAGGAATTACCTAAAGATTGGTCTTGTGAGAGGTCGATCAAGACTAAGTTAAAGAGTGAATCAAGTTGATCAACCCACAAAGCGTAGAAGATGTACCGAGAGGGATCAAGTGATCCCATGGTATGGTAAGCATTGTCAATTACGCTTTGTGTACTAACCCATGGTCTTTGTGAGGGTTCTTTGTGGGGTTAGGTTGCGGTGTGCAAGTTCAAGTGGAGCACCACAAAGAGATCAAATGCTTGAAGCTTGCTGTCCTTTGTGGTGACAATGGACCTGTGAAGATGTGCGGAAGAGTAGCTCACCCATAGTAGAGTATGGGGGAGCAATCAACTAGTCTTCATCGAGTCAACACAATCAAGAAAGGTTGCGTTGTGCAAGTTCAAGTGGAGCATCACGAAGAGATCAAATGCTTGAAGCTTGCCGTCCTTTGTGGTGACAATGGACTTGTGAAGATGTGCGGAAGAAAGGCTCACCCATAGTGGAGTATGGGGGAGCAATCAACTAGTCTTCATCGAGCCAACACAATCAAGAAAGGTGGTCCAATTTGAGGAAGTCAAGATCGTCATCATCTAGCTCAAGTGGACCATGTGCAAGGCAAAGGTTTTCCCTTGATAGGTTTTCTATTTTACCGGTCTCATGATGGTAGTTGGGAGACCGGGTTATAGGATCGATTGCCGTACTATCAAGGGGGGCTCTCGATGAGTAGCTTGATCGTATCGTTCGTACAGAGCTCAAACCATTGCATCCTTGCATCATCTTTCTTGGTTCTTGTTTGGTTCTCTTTGTGAGTCTTAGAGCTTACGGTCATCTTGTTGACAAGCTTGAGTTCATCGAAAACGGAGTTCTCTTGCACCTTCTATGATGTTTTGATGCTACTCGTCGTCTTGTTTCCAACAAGCTTGAGTTTGCTCAATTCGGAGCTCATATGCAGAAGTTATGGCAGTTCTGATTTTCTTGAGTGTGGTTTTTGTCAGGGTCCCAGCGGTAGTACCGTTGTACCCAGCGGTAGTACCGCTGAGGAGTCACAAGCGGCAGTACCGCTCCGCAGCGGGTAGTATCGGCGGTGACTCCGCAGCAGTACTACCGTTGGCTTACCAGGTCCCTACCGCGTCGATTCGAGGGGTCTTTTTCTGTGTCGGATTGTGCGGTACCTCGCTGCAGCAGTAGTGCGGCAGTACCGCCCTTCCTCCGCGGTAGTACCACCCGATTCCCTCTTTCCCTTTACCCTTCGTTCTGTGCGGCAGTACCGCCGAAGGGTGCGGTAGTACCGCTGTCTCCTATGGTACTACCGCCCCAAGGTGTTGGAAATATGCCCTACAGGCAATAATAAAAGGATTATTATTATATTTCCTTGTTCATGATAATTGTCTTTATTCATGCTATAATTATGTTATCCGGAAATCGCAATACATGTGTGAATACATAGACACCAACATGTCCCTAGTAAGCCTCTAGTTGACTAGCTCGTTGATCAACAGATAGTCATGGTTTCCTGACTATGGACATTGGATGTCATTGATAACGAGATCACATCATTAGAAGAATGATGTGATGGACAAGACCCAATCCTAAACATAGCACAAGATCGTATAGTTCATTTGCTAGAGTTTTTCCAATGTCAAGTATCTTTTCCTTAGACCATGAGATCGTGTAACTCCCGAATACCGTAGGAGTGCTTTGGGTGTACCAAACGTCACAACGTGACTGGGTGACTATAAAGGTATACTACGGGTATCTCCGTAAGTGTCTGTTGGGTTGACACGGATCAAGACTGGGATTTGTCACTCCGTATGACGGAGAGGTATCTCTGGGCCCACTCGGTAATGCATCATCATAATGAGCTCAAAGTGACCAAGTGTCTGGTCACGGAATCATGCATTACGGTACGAGTAAAGTGACTTGCCGGTAACGAGATTGAACGAGGTATTGGGATACCGACGATCGAATCTCGGGCAAGTAACGTACCGATTGACAAAGGGAATTGTATACAGGGTTGCTTGAATCCTCGACATCGTGGTTAATCCGATGAGATCATCGAGGAGCATGTGGGAGCCAACATGGGTATCCAGATCCCGCTGTTGGTTATTGACCGGAGAGCCATCTCGGTCATGCCTACATGTCTCCCGAACCTGTAGGGTCTACACACTTAAGGTTCGGTGATGCTAGGGTTGTAGAGATATAATATGCAGTAACCCGAAAGTTGTTCGGAGTCCCGGATGAGATCCCGGACGTCATGAGGAGTTCCGGAATGGTCCGGAGGTGAAGAATTATATATAGGAAGTGCAGTTTCAGCCATTGGGAGAGTTTCCAGGGTCACCGGTATTGTACCGGGACCACCGGAAGGGTCCCGGGGGTCCACCGGGTGGGGCCACCCATCCCGGAGGGCCCCATGGGCCAAAGTGGGGAGGGGAACCAGCCCATAGTGGGCTGGTTCACCCCCCTTGGCCCACCCCATGCGCCTAGGGTTGGGAACCCTAGGGTGGGGGGGTGCCCCACCTGGCTTGGGGGGCACTCCACCCCTTGGCCGCCGCCCCCCTAGGAGATCCCATCTCCTAGGGACGGCGCCCCCCCTAGGGGAGCCTATATAAAGGGGGGGGGGG
>NW_025228274.1:8767-31149 GCF_018294505.1 Triticum aestivum | reverse complement strand
GGGGCAGCCGCACCCTTGAGTCTTGGCGCCTCCCTCTCCCATGCTACACCTGTCCCTCTCGTAGTAGAACGGTGAAGCCCTGCTGCGGTGGCCCCTGCATCCACCACCACGCCGTCGTGCTGCTGGATCTTCATCAACCTCTCCCCCCCTTGCTGGATCAAGAAGGAGGAGACGTCACGCTGACCGTATGTGTGTTGAACACGGAGGTGCCGTCCGTTCGGCGCTAGGATCTCCGGTTATTTGGATCACGTCGAGTACGACTTCCTCATTCCCGTTCTTTGAACGCTTCCGCGCGCGATCTACAAAGGTATGTAGATGCAATCCGATCACTCATTGCTAGATGAACTCATAGATGGATCTTGGTGAAACCGTAGGAAATTTTTTGTTTTTTGCAACGTTCCCCAATAGTGGCATCATGAGCTAGGTCTATGCGTAGTTCTCTTTGCATGAGTAGAACACGATTTGTTGTGGGCGTAGATGTTGTCAACTTTCTTGCCGCTACTAGTCTTATTTTGCTTCAGCAGTATTGTGGGATGAAGCGGCCCGGACCAACCTTACACGTACGCTTGCGTGAGACCGGTTCCACCGACTGACATGCACTAGTTGCATAAGGTGGCTGGCGGGTGTCTGTCTCTCCCACTTTAATTGGAGCGGATTCGATGAAAAGGGTCCTTATGAAAGGTAAATAGAAGCTCACAAATCACGTTGTGGCTTTCACGTAGGTAAGAAAACGTTCTTGCTAGAACCCTATTGCAGCCACGCAAAACTTGCAACAACAATTAGAGGACGTCTAACTTGTTTTTGCAGCAAGTGTTTTGTGATGTGATATGGCCAAAGTTGTGATGAATGATGAATGATATATATGTGATGTATGAGATGTTCATGCTATTGTAATAGGAATCACGACTTGCATGTCGATGAGTATGACAACCGGCAGGAGCCATAGGAGTTGTCTTTATTTTTTGTATGACCTGCGTGTCATTGAGAAACGCCATGTAAATTACTTAACTTTATTGCTCAACGTGTTAGCCATAGTAGTAGAAGTAATAGTTGGCGAGCAACTTCATGGAGACACGATGATGGAGATCATGATGATGGAGATCATGGTGTCATGCCGGTGACAAGATGATCATGGAGCCCCAAGATGGAGATCAAAGGAGCTATGTGATATTGGCCATATCATGTCACTATTATTATTTGATTGCATGTGATGTTTATCATGTTTTTACATCTTGTTTACTTAGAATGACGGTAGTAAATAAGATGATCCCTCATAATAATTTCAAGAAAGTGTTCCCCTAACTGTGCACCGTTGCGACAGTTCGTTGTTTCGAAGCACCACATGATGATCGGGTGTGATAGATTCCAACGTTCACATACAACGGGTGTAAGACAGATTTACACATGCAAACACTTAGGTTGACTTGACGAGCCTAGCATGTACAGACATGGCCTCGGAACACAGAAGACTGAAAGGTCGAGCATGAGTCGTATAGAAGATACGATCAACATGAACATGTTCACGGATGTTGACTAGTCCGTCTCACGTGATGATCGGACACGGCCTAGTTAACTCGGATCATGTTATACTTAGATGACTGGAGGGATGTCTATCTGAGTGGGAGTTCACTGAATAATTTGATTTAGATGAACTTAATTATCATGAACTTAGTCTAAAATCTTTACAACATGTATTGTAGATCAAATGGCCAACGTTGTCCTCAACTTCAACGCGTTCCTAGAGAAAACCAAGCTAAAAGACGATGGCAGCAACTATACGGACTGGGTCCGGAACCTGACGATCATCCTCATAGCTGCCAAGAAAGATTATATCCTACAAGCACCGCTAGGTGAAGCACCTATTCTCCCTGCAGAACAAGATGTTATGAACGCTTGGCAGACACGTACCGATGATTACTCCCTCGTTCAGTGCGGCATGCTTTACAACTTAGAACCGGGGCTCCAAAAGCGTTTTGAGAGACACGGAGCATATGAGATGTTCGAAGAGCTGAAAATGGTTTTTCAAGCTCATGCCCGGGTCGAGAGATATGAAGTCTCCGACAAGTTCTTCAGCTGTAAGATGGAGGAAAATAGTTCTGTCAGTGAGCACATACTCACTATGTCAGGGTTACATAACCGCTTGACTCAGCTAGGAGTTAATCTCCCGGATGACGCGGTCATTGACAGAATCCTTCAGTCGCTTCCACCGAGCTACAAGAGCTTTGTGATGAACTTCAATATGCAGGGGATGGAAAAGACCATTCCTGAAGTATTTGCAATGCTGAAATCAGCAGAGGTAGAAGTCAAAAAGGAACATCAAGTGTTGATGGTGAATAAAATCACTAAGTTCAAGAAAGGCAAGGGTAAGAAAAACTTCAAGAAGGAAGGCAAGGGAGTTGCCGCCCCCGGCAAGCAAGCTGCCGGGGAGAAGCCAAAGAATGGACCCAAGCCCGAGACTGAGTGCTTTTATTGCAAGGAAAGTGGTCACTGGAAGCGGAACTGCCCCAAATACTTAGCGGACAAGAAGGCCGGCAAAACGAAAGGTATATGTGAATACATGTAACTGATGTGTACCTTACCAGTACTCGTAGTAGCTCCTGGGTATTTGATACCGGTGCAGTTGCTCACATTTGTAACTCAAAGCAGGACCTGCGGAATAAGCGGAGACTGGCGAAGGACGAGGTGACGATACGCGTCGGCAATGGTTCCAAGGTCGATGTGATCGCCGTCGGCACGCTACCTCTACATTTACCTACGGGATTAGTTTTGAACCTCAATAATTGTTATTTAGTGCCAAGTTTGAGCATGAACATTGTATCAGGATCTCGTTTAATACGAGATGGCTACTCATTTAAATCTGAGAATAATGGTTGTTCTATTTATATGAGAGATATGTTTTATGGTCATGCTCCAATGGTGATGGTTTATTCTTAATGAATCTCGAGCGTAATGCTACACATATTCATAGTGTGAGTACCAAAAGATGTAAGGTTGATAATGATAGTCCCACATACTTGTGGCACTGCCGCCTTGGTCACATAGGTGTCAAACGCATGAAGAAGCTCCATGCAGATGGACTTTTAGAGTCTCTTGATTACGAATCATTTGACACATGCGAACCATGCCTCATGGGTAAAATGACCAAGACTCCGTTCTCAGGAACAATGGAGCGAGCAACCAACTTATTGGAAATCATACATACTGATGTGTGTGGTCCAATGAGTGTTGAGGCTCGCGGTGGTTATCGTTATGTTCTCACCCTCACTGATGACTTGAGTAGATATGGGTATGTCTACTTAATGAAACACAAGTCTGAGACCTTTGAAAGGTTCAAGGAATTTCAGAGTAAGGTTGAGAATCAACGTGACAGGAAAATCAAGTTCATGGAGGAGAATACTTGAGTCACGAGTTTGGCACACACTTAAGAAAATGTGGAATAGTTTCACAACTCACGCTGCCTGGAACACCTCAGCGTAATGGTGTGTCCGAACATCGTAATCGCACTCTATTAGATATGGTGCGATCTATGATGTCTCTTACCGATTTACCATTATCTTTTTGGGGCTATGCTTTAGAGACTGCCGCATTCACTTTAAATAGGGCTCCGTCAAAATCCGTTGAGATGACACCGTATGAATTATGGTTTGGGAAGAAACCTAAGCTGTCGTTTCTAAAAGTTTGGGGATGCGATGCTTATGTCAAGAAACTTCAACCTGAAAAGCTCGAACCAAGTCGGAAAAATGCGTATTCATAGGATACCCTAAAGAAACTATTGGGTGTACCTTCTACCTCAGATCCTAAGGCAAGATCTTTGTTGCCAAGAATGGATCCTTTCTAGAGAAGGAGTTTCTCTCGAAAGAAGTAAGTGGGAGGAAAGTAGAACTTGATGAAGTATTACCTCTTGAACCGGAAAGTGGCGCAACTTAGGAAAATGTTCCTGTGGTGCCTGCACCAATTAGAGAGGAAGTTAATGATGATGATCAAGATACTTCTGATCAAGCTCCTACTGAAATTTGAAGGTCCACAAGGACACGTTCCGCACCAGAATGGTACGGCAACCCTATCTTGGAAATCATGTTGTTAGACAACGGTGAACCTTCGAACTATGAAGAAGCGATGGCGGGCCCGGATTCCGACAAATGGCTGGAAGCCATGAAATCCGAGATAGGATCCATGTATGAAAATGACGTATGGACTTTGACTGACTTGCCCGTTGAGCGGCGAGCCATAGAAAATAAATGGATCTTTAAGAAGAAGATAGACGTGGATGGTAATGTGACCATCTATAAAGCTCGGCTTGTCGCTAAGGGTTATCGACAAGTTCAAGGGGTTGACTACGATGAGACTTTCTCACCGGTAGCGAAGCTGAAGTCCGTCCGAATCATGTTAGCAATTGCCGCATTCTATGATTATGAGATATGGCAAATGGACGTCAAAACAGCATTCCTTAATGGTTTCCTTAAGGAAGAATTGTATATGATGCAGCCGGAAGGTTTTGTCGATCCTAAGAATGCTGACAAGGTGTGCAAGCTCCAATGCTCGATTTATGGGCTGGTGCAAGCATCTCGGAGTTGGAACATTCACTTTGATGAGATGATCAAAGCGTTTGGGTTTATGCAGACTTATGGAGAAGCCTGCGTTTACAAGAAAGTGAGTGGGAGCTCTGTAGCATTTCTCATATTATATGTAGATGACATACTTTTGATGGGAAATGATATAGAGCTTTTGGATAGCATTAAGGCCTACTTGAATAAGAGTTTTTCAATGAAGGACCTTGGAGAAGCTGCTTATATATTAGGCATCAAAATCTATAGAGATAGATCAAGACGCCTCATAGGTCTTTCACAAAGCACATACCTTGATAAGATATTGAAGAAGTTCAATATGGATCAGTCTCAGAAGGGGTTCTTGCCTGTGTTGCAAGGTGTGAAATTGAGCTCAGCTCAATGTCCCACCACGGTAGAAGATATAGAAGAGATGAGTGTCATCCCCTATGCCTCAGCCATAGGTTCTATTATGTATGCCATGCTGTGTACCAGACCTGATGTAAACCTTGCCGTAAGTTTGGTAGGTAGGTACCAAAGTAATCCCGGCAAGGAACACTGGACATCGGTCATGAATATCCTAAAGTACCTGAAAAGGACTAAGGAAATGTTTCTTGTTTATGGAGGTGACGAAGAGCTCGTCGTAAAGGGTTACGTCGACGCTAGTTTCGACACAGATCTGGATGACTCTAAGTCACAAACCGGATACATGTATATTTTGAATGGTGGGACAGTAAGCTGGTGCAGTTGCAAGCAGAGCGTCATGGCGGGATCTACATGTGAAGCGGAGTACATGGCAGCCTCGGAGGTAGCGCATGAAGCAATTTGGGTGAAGGAGTTCATCACCGACCTAGGAGTCATACCCTATGCGTCGGGGCCGATCAAACTCTTCTGTGACAACACTGGAGCTATTGCACTTGCCAAGGAGCCCAGGTTTCACAAGAAGACAAGGTACATCAAGCGTCGCTTCAACTCCATTCGTGAAAATGTTCAAGATGGAGACATAGATATTTGTAAAGTACATACGGACCTAAATGTAGCAGATCCGTTGACTCAACCTCTCCCTAGAGCAAAACATGATCAACACCAGAATTCCATGGGTGTTCGATTCATCACAATGAAACTAGATTATTGACTCTAGTGCAAGTGGGAGACTATTGGAAATATGCCCTAGAGGCAATAATAAAAGGATTATTATTATATTTCCTTGTTCATGATAATTGTCTTTTATTCATGCTATAATTGTGTTATCCGGAAATCATAATACATGTGTGAATACATAGACACCAACATGCCCCTAGTAAGCCTCTAGTTGACTAGCTCGGTGATCAACAGATAGTCATGGTTTCCTGACTATGGACATTGGATGTCATTGATAACAAGATCACATCATTAGGAGAATGATGTGATGGACAAGACCCAATCCTAAACATAGCACAAGATCGTATAGTTCGTTTGCTAGAGTTTTTCCAATGTCAAGTATCTTTTCCTTAGACCATGAGATCGTGTAACTCCCGGATACCGTAGGAGTGCTTTGGGTGTACCAAATGTCACAACGTAACTGGGTGACTATAAAGGTATACTACGGGTATCTCCGAAAGTGTCTGTTGGGTTGACACGGATCAAGACAGGGATTTGTCACTCCGTAAGATGGAGAGGTATCTCTGGGCCCACTCGGTAATGCATCATCATAATGAGCTCAAAGTGACCAAGTGTCTGGTCACGGGATCATGCATTACGGTATGAGTAAAGTGACTTGCCGGTAACGAGATTGAACGAGGTATTGGGATACCGACGATCAAATCTCGGGCAAGTAACGTACCGATTGACAAAGGGAATTGTATACGGGGTTGCTTGAATCCTCGACATCGTGGTTCATCCGATGAGATCATCGAGGAGCATGTGGGAGCCAACATGGGTATCCAGATCGGGCTGTTGGTTATTGACCAGAGAGCCATCTCGGTCATGTCTACATGTCTCCCGAACCCGTAGGGTCTACACACTTAAGGTTCGGTGATGCTAGGGTTGTAGAGATATAATATGCAGTAACCCGGAAGTTGTTCGGATTCCCGGATGAGATCCCAGACGTCACGAGGAGTTCCGGAATGGTCCGGAGGTGAAGAATTATATATAGGAAGTGCAGTTTCGGCCATCGGGACAGTTTCCGGGGTCACCAGTATTGTACCGGAACCACCGGAAGGGTCCCGGGGTCCACCGGGTGGGGCCACCCATCCCGGAGGGCCCCATGGGCCAAAGTGGGGAGGGGAACCAGCCCATAGTGGGCTGGTGCGCCCCCCTTGGCCCACCCCATGCGCCTAGGGTTGGGAACCCTAGGGTGGGGGGGCGCCCCACCTGGCTTGGGGGGCGCCCCACCTGGCTTGGGGGGCGCCCCACCTGGCTTGGGGGGCACTCCACCCCTTGGCCGCCCCCCCCTAGGAGATCCCATCTCCTAGGTCCGGCGCCCCCCCTAGGGGAGCCTATATAAAGGGGGGAGGGAGGGGCAGCCGCAGCCTTGAGTCTTGGCGCCTCCCTCTCCCCTGCTACACCTCTCCCTCTCGTAGTAGAACGGCGAAGCCCTGCTGCGGTGACCCCTGCATCCACCACCACGCCGTCGTGCTGCTGGATCTTCATCAACCTCTCCTCCCCCCTTGCTGGATCAAGAAGGAGGAGACGTCACGCTGACCGTACGTGTGTTGAACACGGAGGTGCCGTCCGTTCGGCGCTAGGATCTCCGGTGATTTGGATCACGTCGAGTACGACTTCCTCATCCCCGTTCTTTGAACGCTTCCGCGCGTGATCTACGAAGGTATGTAGATGCAATCCGATCACTCGTTGCTAGATGAACTCATAGATGGATCTTGGTGAAACCGTAGGAAAAATTTTGTTTTCTGCAACGTTCCCCAACACAAGGTTCATGTTTTGTTGCTCCTTTTCCCTGTTTCTTCCGCCTGAGCGGTAGTACCGCTCATGGAGCGGTAGTACCGCTCGTGTGCGGGCTGAGCACATAACGGTTGGATTTCCCCCCTCCTATAAAAGGGGGTCTTCTTCACCATTGAACCTTATCCTTTGAGCTCGTGTTCTTCCCCCATTGTTGACCTTCTTCGAGCTTGCTAACTCTCAATCCCTACATGGATTCTTGCTAGTTTTTGAGGGAGAAGAGAGAGGAGATCTAGATCCACATTTCCACCAATCACTTTCTCCTCTATGTGAGGGGAGCCCCTTGGATCTAGATCTTGGAGTTCTTGGTGTTCTCTTTCTTGTTCTTCCTCTCATTTTCCTCCCTAGCATTAGTTGCTTCAGTGGGATTTGAGAGAGAAGGACTTGGGCACTCTGTGTGCCCTTGCCATTGCATTTGGTGCATCGGTTTGAGTTCTCCACGTGATACGTGGAAGTTACAAGTTGAGAAGCTTATTACTCTTGGGTGCTTGGTACCCTTGAGCTTGTTCCTCTTGGGTGCTTGGGCGCCCTAGATGGTTGTTGGTGTTCGGAGCTCAATCATTGTGGTGCAAAGCTCCGGGCAAGCGTCGGGGTCTCCAATTAGGTTGTGGAGATCGCCTCGAGCAATTTGATGGGTACCGGTGACCGCCCCCAAGGGTTGCCAAAGTGTACGGGTTTGGTGACCGCCCCCAAGGGTTGCCATTTGTACAGGTTCGGTGACCGCCCTCAAGGGTCCCTTAGTGGAATCACGGCATCTTGCATTGTGCGAGAGCGTGAGGAGATTACGGTGGCCCTAGTGGCTTCTTGGGGAGCATTGTGCCTCCACACCGCTCCAAACGGAGATTAGCATCCGCAAGGGCGTGAACTTCGGGATACATCGTCGTCTCCTCGTGCCTCGGTTATCTCTTACACGAGCCCTTTACTTATGCACTTTACTTTGTGATAGCCTTATTGTTTCTTGTCATATATCTTGCTATCACATAGTTGCTTATCTTTCTTAGCATAAGTTGTTGGTGCACATAGGTGAGCCTAGTTGTATTAGGTTTTGTGCTTGGCAAATTAACCGCTAGGTTTATTCCGCATTTGTTCAAGCCTAAACCATAATTATTTTAAAACGCCTATTCACCCCCCCCCCTCTAGGCGACATCCACGATCTTTCAGGTAGGACATCATCATAATGTGCACATTGTGATCAAGGAGTTGATCACGGGATGATGTGTTACGGAACGAGTAAAGAGACTTGCCGGTAACGAGATTGAACAAGGTATTGGGGTACCGACAATCGAATCTCGGGCAAGTATCATACCGATGGACAAAGGGAATTGTATACGGGATTGATTGAATCCTTGACATCGTGGTTCATCCGATGAGATCATCGTGGAGCATGTGGGAGCCAACATGGGTATCCAGATCCCACTGTTGGTTATTGACCGGAGAGTTGTCTCGGCCATGTCTGCATGACTCCCGAGCCCTAGGGTCTACACACTTAAGGTTCGATGACGCTAGGGTTATAGGGAATAGATGTACGTGGTTACTGAATGTTGTTCAGAGTCCCGAATGAGATCCCAGATGTCACGAGGAGTTCCGGAATGGTTCGGAGGTAAAGATTTATATATGGGAAGTCATCATACGGTCACCGGAACAATTCGGGGGTTACCGGTATTGTACCGAGACCACCGGAGGGGTTCCGGGGGTCCACCGGGAGGGTCCACCTGCCCCGGAGGGCCCTATGGGCTGTATGTGGAGACGGACCAGCCCCTTAGTGGGCTGGGCGCCTCCCCCCCTAGGGCCCATGCGCCTAGGGTTTGGGGGAACCCTAAAGGGGGGCGCCCCCCTTGCCTTGGGGGGCAAGGCAACCCCCCTTGGCCGCCGCCCCCTCCTCAGATTGGATCTGAGGGGGCCGGCCCCCCTCTCCCTTGCCCCTATATATATGTGGGGATTAGGATGGCAGCCGCACCCAAGTTCTGGCGCAGCCCTCCCCCTCTCCCAAGTCCCCCTCTTCTCCTATGGTGCTTGGCGAAGCCCTGCAGGATTACCACGCTCCTGCTTTACCACCATGCCGTCGTGCTGCTGCTGGATGGAGTCTTCCCCAACCTCTCCTTCCCCCCTTGCTGGATCAAGGCGTAGGAGACATCACCGGGCTGTACGTGTGTTGAACGTGGAGGTGTCATCCGTTCGGCACTAGGATCATCGGTGATTTGGATCACGACGAGTACGACTCCATCAACCCCGTTCACTTGAACGCTTCCGCTTAGCGATCTACAAGGGTATGTAGATGCACTCCCCTTCCCCTTGTTGCTAGATTACTCCATAGATTGATCTTGGTGATGCGTAGAAAATTTTAAATTTTTGCTACGTTCCCCAACAGTTTAAACATTTTTTTATCAGCTCACACTTTGGATAGTGTGTGCAAGGAGCAAGGACGTAGTACCAACCCAATTAATCCACGACCGTTGATCTGTTTGTGTGCGTGCGTGGTGCTACCTCAAATGCCGACCTAATTGCAGTGACACGTTCGGTTTGGTGAAAATGGGCACCCTCATGTCGTGAAATAAGATCATTTCTTTCTACGCGCAAAAAATGGCACCATGTGAATAATCTCGTGCCAAAGAACGCGTGCGGTTCACCTGAGCTCGCAGGGACCAGGTTGAACAATGGTGGTGCCGGTGGGGAGGTGGGGGTTGGGGCTGCAAGGGTAGCACGCCATTGCCGCCAGGGGTGGAGACAGAGGGGGGGGGCGAGTAGGCGCTCGCCCCCCCAACGATTTCTAGCAGGCAGTAGTATAGGTACTGTACTGTAGATGTGCTAATTGGCTGGAGATAATCACATCATTAGCCCATATAAGATTTTTCTAGGGAAATTAGCCCATATAAGTACTAATATAATAACTATCATATACCGAAGCCCAATAGCCCATGTCATTGTCATGTGGTTGTGGCCTTTTGTTGTTTGCCCCATGCGATCGATTCTTTGATTGTGTCCTCGCACTAGGGTCTCGGGCGTTGTTTGCAGCCACCGGCTGCCCGGCCACCGCTGCCGCTCCCGCTCAGGTAAGGCGCTCACCACGCCGCCACCCCTACTCTATCGAGTCCGTTGATCTGTCGTCTTTGTCCACTGTTTGTCCAGTATTTGAGGACTAAGGCAAGAGGAGGAGGTTTCATTAGATCAAAGTTCTATCGGGAGAAACGAAGATCAGATAGAGGAAGGTACTAGCACATACTTGTAGCTATCAGTTATTATGAAGGACAGTGATATTTGGCAACAGTGTGCCCGATAGGAAATTTACCTTACCTGTCGATCACCCATCAGCTAACCAGGCCAATCACCCCGCCAGCTAACCAGGCCGATCACCCCGCCAGAACACCAGGCCGATCGCTGTACAAGGCCCAACAAAAATGCCATCCCCCATGACGCACTTTCCAGATCGCAACTTTCCCCCACCCCCTTACCTCCCACACAAGTATATACCCTCTCTCACCCTCCCCACCACCCACCCGCCCCTCCCCCTACACAACTGCTCAAAATCAACACCAAAGACCTACCCCTCCTCCAGTTCTGGATCAAACAAGAGAAGATCATCAGGGAAGCGGTGGAAATTACCAGGGATACGGTGAAGAAATCGCCAGGCAACATCACCTCACCCTGGTAAGAATCAAAGACTCATCCAAAATCTCCAAAAAATTCTGCTTAACACAAAGACTTACCCCACCCCACCCCTCCCCTCCCAATCTATGCAAAATTACCATCCTTTCACCTCTAGAAAACAGAATAAGCAGACTTCTCTCATAATTTTGCATATTGCAGTGACTTACCAATCAACTAAGTGCAAAATTACCAGCCCCCGTAGTTTTTGTTACCAACTTTATGCAACAAAACAGAGTACCCAAAAAAATACCTCATTCCCTTGCTACACTAAACATAGATTTTGTGTCTATCATGGAAAAATAAAGACAAAAATAGGAAAGAGGAACCTTTATTGACCACAAAAATCATTCTCTCATACAATGGAAGATGCATTGCAAAAAAGATTTATTTCTCAGTCTACAAGTTATCAATCTGTACATAGTAAAGTTATCATCCACTTTAGCTAAGTACCAACATTGGATAAAGAAAAGTGCTGCCTTTTAATGGAGATGCTCATGTTGTACTGTAAATTGTCCTGTTTAGTGTTCTTCCCAATCACCCCTGCGATTCTTGCCTTCAAACACCTGTGTAAAGAGTAAACAAAACAATGAGTTTCGAAAAAAAGAGTGAACACGTGTAGATGTATACTAATGTGCAAACGTAAAAATAAAATCAAGCAGGAGTAGATAAATGGATGCTAGCAGAGGAGATAATGCAGAGGATGAAGGAGGAGGTAGAATGCATGAAGAAGGCAATGCGGCGCTCACACCAAGCAGCAATTCAGCATACCCAAACATCATGGTGAAAGGTAAAATTACCAACATTATTGTTTACATATCATCATGGAATGAAAACCCAGTCTTATACTTTACTGTTGAAGTGGATTTGAAAATTAACATCATTGGTGCACACATATTACCAGGTCCAAAAAAATGCAAATTACCAGGGTTTTTTAGGCATAAAGAATACTTTACTATTGAAGTGGGTTTGAAACTTACCACCATTGGTGCACACATATTACAATGTCCAGAGGATGCAAATTACCAGGGTTTTTTAGGCAGAAAGAATGCTTTACTGTTGAAGTGGGTTTGTAAATTACCAGCATTGGTGCACTCATAATACCAGGTTCAGAGTATGCAAATTACCAGGGTTGTTTAGGAAGAAAAGAAAGATACATTCACTGAATCTTCAGAAAACTACCATGATAGAAAACTGTTATTTATCATGTAATATTCCACTAATCTACGAGGCCAAATTGCAGGTGCTCGGGCAATCAGCGCAAACAACAGCTTGCCCAGTGGTGGAACAAGTGCATATAGTGCTGGAACAAATGCAAGCACAGGAGCTAGGAGCCTTGGAGAGCAGACAATAAGCGAACCAGCAGCTCCAGAATCTGCTGGGATCGATGCTGATATGGAAGGAAGCAACATGGAGGCATATTCCACACCTAAGCCATCTTTACAAGGGACAAAATTTGACACCCTGGAGAGCGCACGTGACCACTAGAGCACCTACGCGCGCAGGACTGGCTTTGCAATTAGGCAGCAATTCAAGAAAGAGAGGGTTGATGGAACTATAAGCAGGATGCTACTAGTTTGTACAAAATATGGCAAATGATGAAAGGACAGGGATGAGCTGCAAGATGTGGAAAACCCAGCCAGCATTGTCAAGAAGAGGAAAAAAAGAAAGTTGTTAGGACTGAATGTGAAGTGCACATGTACCTATCCCACGATGATGCATGGTGGACTGTTGACCGTTTCGAGGACACCCACAATCACCCCCTGATCAAAAAGCCGTCCCTAACAAAATTCTTATCATCACATCGGTACATTCCGAAGGAGGAGCAGGACTTCTTGAGGGTTCTGCACGGATGCAACATTGAGACTGCGAGGCAGATGCAGCTGATGTCATGGTTCTAAGGAAGCGCTAAAGACGTACCCTACACGACACAAGACATTGCTAATCAACGAGCTAAGTTCCGCTTAGAGCACCGCCACAAGGTATTGGGAGCACAATTGCATACTTCCAAGAGAGGGCCAAAGATTCATATTTCTACTGGAGAATCAAACTTGATGATGAGGACAGGGTTGAGAACTTGTTCTGGATAGATGGCGCATCACGCAGGGCATATGCAAAGTGTAATGACTGTTTGTCGTTTGACACGACATACATGACAAACATGTACAAGATGCCGTGTGAATCATTCATTGGAATTAATAACCATGGTCAATCCATCCAGTTTGGGTGTGGCTTCGTTCGAAACGAACTAAAGGAAAACTTTGCGTGGCTGTTTAACACATTCCTCCATGCAATGGGTGGTGTTGCCCCTAAAAACACCACCACAGACCAGGACTTTGCAATGAGGAGTGCGATCGACGAGGTCTTCTTGAACATAATACACAGAAATTGCTGCTGGCATATAATGAAGAAGGCGCATGAGAAACTTGGAAAACTTATGGCTGATGATAAACCACTAAACAAAGCGTTCAAAGACTGTGTCGACAATAGCTTGACTGGTACGTACCTAAACTGTTGACCCATTTTAATTACCATGCAGCAAACTTGAGAAAGCCATATGAATATATGTGATGCACAAGTTACCATGTGTGGGTCTACACAAGTTATCATGATCTTGTTGGCTATATTACCAGGGGCAGTTACATATGTTGATACCAACTTGTGGTTTAGAAAAGTTACCAGATCTAGAAAAACTGTTCAATAAAGTTACCATCTAACAACTAAGAAAAGTTACCAGCATACTTGTACTTTAATTACCAATGATTGTGTATGATGTTGTGATTGTCTCATGTTTTGTGTATCACAGAGGAAGAGTTGGAAAACAAATGGTGGGCAATGATGGATGAATATGGCCAGATTGACAATGAACATTTTCAACGGCTGTGGGAAAATAGGAAATGTTGGGCCCCAATGTACTACATGAAGCATTTCTTTCCATTCTTGCAGACAACTGCAAGGAGCGAGGGATTCAATGTTGTGCTCAAGAAGTATGTGAACCCCAACAACTCACTGATTGAATTCGCAACTCAATACACCGCAATCCAGGAGAAAGTAATGGTGGCTGTGGCGAAAGATCAAGTGGACACAATTTACAAAGAGGCAGACATGTATTCGTTGAACCCAATTGAGTTACAGATGCGAGGGATATACACACAAAATCTGTTCTCCAAGTTCCAGGTAGAGATGAAGCTAAAGACTGCTTATGGATGCAACACTTTGCAAGATGGAACCTTCAAGATGTGGTCGCTCCGAGGCATACTACCAAAGTATGGGGATAGGGACTACCATGTGCAGGCGAACAAGGATGAAGGGGTATACTCATGCACTTGCTGCAAGTTTGATCGCGATGGGCTATTGTGCACACACATACTACGAGTAATGGAACAGATTGGAGTCTACGAGATACCGAGGAAGTATATCCTGGATAGGTGGACATGGGATCCAGAAAAGGATCTTGTTCGGCCTGATTACCAACAGCCAACAGTTAAGAAGGGTATGACAGAAGAAGGAAAAAATATCATGAGATATACATCTATTCTGAATGATTTCAAGGAAGAAGCAAAAGATGCTTGCACTACTGATGAAGGGATGGCATTGGTAAGGAAACATGTTAGTGCTTTCAGAGACGACATGGATGCACTAAAAAAGAGGCAGCTAAAGAAAGCAAGAAAGGACAAAGATGAGGGAAAAGAAGCATAAATGTTTTCTTCACCACCAGGGACTAGTGCCACTGAAGGTGTCCCAGTAGCGCATCAAGGAAGCATTCCTGTCACGCATGTGTCTGGCAATATTTTCCAGTTCCAGGGCTCACATGCCGAGGGATCCCAATCATCAAACACAAGAGTGATACTAGACCCACCAAAGTCTACTACGAAAGGGCGTCCGAGAGAGAAAAGATTCCAGCACCCATTTGACATTGTAAAGCCAAAAAAAGAGAGGAAGTGTAGAGTCTGCGGGTCGATAGATCATGATAAACGCAAATGTACCTCACCCATTCCGCACTGAGAAATGCAAGTTAGATGGGCATTGAAAAATCCAAGTTAGAGATTTTACTTATGTATTTTACCCATTTTATTGTGTAAAACAGTGTCGAGACACCATGTAATGAAAAGTTATCAGCACTAAAACATGTAAGTTATCGTCCAAAATGTAATGGGGATTTTCAGAAAAAGAGAATGAGATTAGTTATCGTTCTTTGTTTGTGAGCAAAATGTTATGACGCAATGAAAACTAAAGTTATCAGCACCTGTTATAGTATGTTATCAGCATTGACTATCATAATTATCAGCAAAAATGTATAAAAAAGATAGTAATCAGCCCAGTAAAAATGTATGAAACTATCATCATTCTTAATCATAAAACTTATATTGGTGCAAATTTCTCACATCAGTTACTCCTTATTGAACAAGTGATAGCGCCATCGCATGCATTTGTTAAGAGGATGGTCCAGCCACATGCTTGTCAATATCTTCCTCAGCGCCGGGATCTGCTCCTTAGTTATTGTCGGGATATTTTTACCATCCCAGAACTCCAAGATCTTGAACGCGAAGAAACCGCAATCAGTGTTGTAAGGAAAAAAATAAAAAATGTGTTAAAAAGCAAAATAAGATAAGCAAAAAGGTGAATGAACTTTTAAAATGCTACACTACTAAGTTACCGGGTATTTAGATGGAAAAAAATGATGGAGTACTAGCCAAAAAAACTAACCCATTGTCCTATTTGAACACATCGATGTACACCAGATCATAGTCTTGGATCTGCTTACTCGAGTCCTTGTACGCAATCAACCAGGCTTTTATAATCTCATTCATAAGCTTCGTCGCATGTGTGATGAGCAAAGGGCTATCTTGTGGACGAAGAGAATCAAGAACTTTAAATTGTTTTGCCTTGAGATTAAGGCACAAGACATACCAATGCCCGTCCTTTGGTAGACGTCCCAACTTTTGCAGTGTTGGAAACAATAGCTGTTAAAAAAATGTGAACACATGAACACAATAAGTTATGAAGTTATCAATGCATTTACAGTTAAAAAGGCAAAGTTATCAGGACACTGACAACATATGTTACCAGTAGGCATACATGAAAGTTACCACAGAAAGGAAAAATGTGAACACATGAACACAAGAAGTTATCAATGCATTTACAGTTAAAAAGGCAAAGTTATCAGGACAGTGACAACATATGTTACCAGTAG
This sequence comes from Triticum aestivum, assembly GCF_018294505.1. Taxonomy (NCBI): domain Eukaryota; kingdom Viridiplantae; phylum Streptophyta; class Magnoliopsida; order Poales; family Poaceae; genus Triticum; species Triticum aestivum. Next base: position 14,832 of record NW_025228274.1, on the reverse strand, counting down.
GCATACATGAAAGTTACCACAGAAAAGTAACATAACTAGGTACCAGCTAAAATTCTTTAATGGTACGATGTCTGACAAAACCAAAATAAGAGCCTGATAAAATTGCCTGTTAGACCACCTAAAAAACAGCTTGTACGATTTAAAAGAGGAAAAGTATGTAGTTTACGTAAAAAATTGTACCTAATTTTGGTGACTAAGTATGTAGTTTGCATCACGACGGAAATGTTTGATTAGGAACTTGCTCGTCATATCATGTATGTGAAGATATACTGATAGCAACCATGGAAAGATGATCTTCCCTGGGGGTACATAATCAGAAAGAATTCGGATGTGGAGCTCTGCAATATTATTCGAAACTTGACCACCTTCTATCACACTATTAGCAAGCTCCTCCAATGTGACCCACCGCCCATCGATGTCAATAACCCTAATACTGAAAAGCAAACATAGAAAAAAATAGTATATAAGCAAATGTTTTGCCGGTGAGGGGTTAAAATACTAGAGAAAAGGAAAACAGTAAATGTCATTAGTGTTTTATCTTGGAGTCAACTGAATCAGTGGTGTGCTTGATAACTCCTGCGTAAATAACCTCTTCGAGTGCAGATGCTGTGAGGCCACAATATGGAGGCAGTAGGAACTACGATGGGCGGCTTACCTTAACTTTCCGAATGTACGATTTAGGAGTCACACTGGCTGAATGATTACCATAGGGAGGTTGAATAACTGGTCTAGCAAATTCAGGGCTGGTGGGGTGGTCTAGAAGAAAAGTGAAGGGAGTTATCAGAGTTGGGAATGACAGAAAGAAATATTATGGGGAAACAAAAAGCAAAGAAGTTATCAGAGTTTAGAACAGTAAATTATCAACATGAAGATAATGATGTTATCAAGGTTGGCAGTAGGAAAAAGTTTGTTAAATAAAATCTTCCTATCAGTACCTTTTACAGAACCGTAATTTGCTTTTTCTCTAACAGTGGCACGTTCGACTTCTTCAACCCACATAATTACATCTTCGTCTTCAACATCCGCATCATAAACTTGAAATCGACGCTCTTCAAAAAGTTGCGATCAGGTCAGTTTGTGAACTGACAAAAGGAATGTCAAATATGTGGAAAAACAGCTAAAGAAAAAAGTGATAGATAATACAGAATGATCATATAATTACTGTAGAGAGAAAAAGGGAAGAAAATGAGGGGGGTCAGGATAGTTAAAGGGACAGCATAAATGTATTAGAATGGTTTGTCTGTGTGTGCAGGGAAAGGAGGGGGAGGGGTGTATTTACATCATCAATAAAGGAAACAAAATGGTTGGAGTTATCAGCATGGTGATAGCAGAAGTTATCAGGGTATGATCACAAATGTTACCATTTAATTAACTAGTTAGCAAATAATTATCAGTCAGATGTTAGTAAAAGTTACCAGGAAAAATGAACAATAATAATCACGTATAATACATCCACACACCAGACAACATAAAAAATAAAAGAGCGCAAATGTGAAACGAAAACACATAATTCATTACATAGACAGACGCAAAAGCATAAGTCATTACATGTGAGAGGGGGGGGGGAGGTTGTCCATACATAGGATAAAAGAGCATAAATATACACACAAGGATCAAACTAAAAGCATAAAAAAGGTCTTCGAAAAGCAGACATCCATCCCATCACTCTTTTGTGATAAAAGCGAAGACACGTATATGCCTTCACTTACCAAGGTCAGCAGGCTCAGAGCCTGAAACCGGATTGGAGTCAGTAGGATTATCTTCTGCATTCTTTAAATCTCGTGGTGCTGCCGCTATATGATCAATTGGGGATGCTGCTGCTCGGTCTTGGGGAGCATTGTTAACCGTTGGGACCACTGCTGGTGCTTGAGTTGTCGAAACAACCGCTGGGGGCGGTGTTGGTACTGCTGCTGGGACTGCGGCCGTCGTAATAATATCTGGTCCGGGAGGTGTGGGGCCAAAATCTAGGCCAAGAGAGCAAGATGGTGGGGTGAAATCCCAGTAGGCCCTATCAGCAACAACATCTTCTACATCTGCATTAATGCTGAATTCTTGGGCGGCGACTTGGTCATCTCCAGGTTGAGCTTCAACAAACACTGCATCTTCAGTTTCAACTGGTTCTGACACATTGGATTGGGAAGATTGAACTTGATCTTGAACAAAACATGGTATTTTGAAAGGATCTTGGTCATCTTCAGCTACAGCAGCGGTCATTGGAGGAGCAATTCCTTGAACTTGATCAGCAGAAGTTTCAGCTACGGCAGTGCTCGTTGAAGGAGCAATTCCTTGAGGTTGATCGGCAGAAGTTTTAGCGACAACAACGCTCATTGGAGGAGCAATTCCTTTAGGTTGATCAGCAGAAGTTTCAGCTTTAGTGCCAATAACAACATTGGCAATTTCTTCTACCACTTGAGTAATAGTGGCTGCTGCCGCGAGCTCATCCACAGCTCCAAAACTAGCATCTGGTGAATTCCTCACAGGGGCATTATCTTGCACAACAGCTATTGGAGAACTGACCACGGGGGAGTCTTTAAAATCATCTTTCGCGTTCTTGGGAGAAAAACAAGGAGAAGACCTAGTTGCAACTGCAATTGTAGAAGACTTCTTAACCTTCCTCACAGTAATCTTGGTCTTCTTGCTGCACACAAAGAAAATTAAACATGGACATCAACAACTTATAAAAACAGTAGTTACCAGCTTATATTAACATTAGTTATTAGATTATATTTGCATACAACAGCTAAAAATAACATTAGTTACCAGCTTATATTGACAGAAGTTAACAGCTAAAAAATAACTTTAGTTACCAGCTTGTATTCAAATTATTTGACAGCTTAGGGCCAACTTGGTTATCCACATAATGCAAAAAAATCAACATCGTCACGAATCATTAATGAAGATGGTAACTATGAAGATAACAAAGTTACCAACAAATTTATCATGCTAAAAAAATAGTAAATATTGTAAGAGCTTTGACTATAAAAACTACCAGTCATTCCCGTAGAGATTATGATGCCATGCATAAAAGAGTTAAATTACCGGTATATATTCACCTAATTTACAAATGAAAAATAAACAAATAGAGAAAATCATTTATATATCATATAGTGAGGAAAAATAACATTCATAATCACCTGTGTGACATGTCAGACGAGTCAACATCTGCCGAAGAACGCGCAGGATTACTAGGTATCTCCTCAGATGTGACACCCACACTGCTAGATCGCGTTTGCTGAAGGTCGGCAACACTAATAGATGGAGCATTCGAACACCTGACAAGTTATTATTTGAAAAGGATACAGTGCACGTGAGAAAAATGTTACCGTAGACAAATAACACATGCTTACCAGCATATAATTACTAAAATTATCATGCAAACAAAGTTAAACTACATATTGTTCAAATAAAAAACTGAAGTTATTATCGTTAAAATAGCTACTGAAAGTTATCAGCCTTACCATGATATAATTACTATCATTTCTAGAAAAAAAACACAAGCTTGTTAAGGAATAGAAACTATCCAGACATATTTACTTCTAATTATCAGAAGCTAGGTGCTAAGAAAAGTTATAACACAAAAGAGTAACAACAAGTAAGTATGTACACAAAGAAAAATAACCATGGACATTACCAGCTTATAAAAACATTAGTTACCAGCTTATATTAACATTAGTTATCAGATTATATTTGCACACAACACCTAAAGTGTAACATTAGTTACCAGCTTATATTGACAGAAGTTACCAGCTATAAAATGCAATATAACAAATGAAAATAAAAAGAAATCAACTAGCAGATGATAAGAAACTCACTTACAAGGATGTTGCTTCTTCCGCGTGGGATTGGCAATTACTGAGTTAGTGCCCTTATCAGGGCCTACAATGCCAAGCTCATTAATGACTATTGCCTTGATAGAACGATGTGTATCATCCAACAAAGGCTGGTCAGAAACAGTTGTACCAGTGGCCATGGGCGAAGAAGGTAGGCGTAATTTCTTGCGACACCTGGAATATTGCTTTTCCAAGTTACGGACAAGAGAAGAACCGCACCTCCTCATAGAAGCATCAATAGCAGCCTCGTTTTGAGTATCCGTCATATCTGGCTGGTTATGCAATCCATCACTAGATACATTCCCAGAACGTGCAGTAAGCATAATCTGAGACTCGAGAGGCTGATCGGTTCCTGCAGTAGCAGTTCCATCAATTCCGACTGACCTTACCGACACATTGGCAGTTGCAAACATGGTTGCACCCACATCTGCATTCGCTGCGCCACTACCTGAAGCATCATGGGCATTCGGTCCAGCACTGCCCCACTACCTGAAGCCTCATAGGCGTTCGGTCCACCTGAAGAACCATGGTAATGAATGTGAAAATCTAGATCTTCGTCAGAGTGACCATCACCGCCACCATCACTATCCTCATGATTAGAATCTGAACCTTCGACAGTTTGCTTGCCGGTATCTTTTACTTCACGCGAGCGGGATGTAGGACGGGTGCTTGCAGTCTTCCCGGCAGTCTTCCCGGCAGCAAAAGATAAACCCTTTAGTTGGCTCTCTAACACACGGGACATCCATGAGCTGTCTTCATCATCCAAGGACATGAACTCATTAACAAGACCACCCAGGAGGCCAACCATGCCAGACGAAAAGAGACCCACAATAGCAGAAGCTTTAGCAAGTTTCTGATAGAAAATCACGAATGAAAAAATAAATAATCAGGTTGTGAGAGAGATTAATTACCATGCAAAAACAACTAAAAATACCACACAAATATAAGTTCAAAATGAAGTTATTCCAAAGTGAGAATATAAAAAAATAAAAGTTACCATCCTAAAAACAGTACAAGTTACCAGGTCTTTATAACAATATTTACCAGGAAAAGGAAAACAAAAATACCCAAACGCACAAAAAAGATTAAAAATACCTGTTCAGAACAGTTTTGCGGTGCATGAACACGCATGAATTTATCTAGACCTTGTAAGCCACCAAACAAGCAATAGTCTTGACCATATTGGGGCTTAAGCTGAAAAAATATGATAAAAAACAAATTAAGATCTCGATAAAAAAGATGGCAATACATAGAAGGTAAGAAAAATGACGAATGAGAAATTACCGGTAATTTCCCATAAGAAAGCTTGTCCCTCTGGACATCCATCCGGAGAACTTTCGATGCCAACTCATTCATCCACACATTAATTGCAAAAGGACCATTAGGCAAGATGATACCAAGGCCAGTTAAGTCAATAGCATCTATATACAGAAGCTGGAAAAACAGAAAAGGTCATTACAATCTAGATGTTGGTGGAATAAGACGTACAATCCAAAATATTATGGGAACAAAAAAAGAATAGGGGGACTAACATTGTAGAATAGGAGGCAGCCCGTCGTAGGCTTTCCTTTGGAAAGGGCTTTGTGAAGCCGATCCGCAATAAATTTGCACCAGTTGAGGTTTTTTACATTGCCAATATTTTGCCGCAAAAAAAAGAAAGCACATAAAACATAGAGGAATGTATGCACACAAGTTAGCAGGGGACATAAGTAGATACTTATAACACTGTTAAAGCATGGAATCACCAAGTACATAAGCACACAATTACCACATTATTGAGAAGTAAGTCAAAATTACCATATTGCAAGGCATAAATAAATTATCAGGTGCATTACTAGATAATTACCACACTTTTAGAAAAAGTTATCAGGCGCATTACTTCATATTTACCACACCATCAGAAAAAAGTTATCAGGTGCATCACTATGTAATTACTACACCTTCATAAAAAGTTATCCGGTGCATTACTATATAATTACTACACCTTCATATAAAGTTATGATGTGCATTACTACATAAATACCACACTTCAGATCATAGAAAAATCAAAGGGACAGATATTACCACACTCCAAAAAACAGGGAAAGTTATCAAAGTGCATATGTGTATAATCATCAGACTAAGAAGCAAAAAATTACCAGGTAGAAAAACCAGAAAAGAAAAGAGATAAAAAGCGTGAACTAGAAAGATAGCCAGATGTGCTTACCAACACAGGATACCATCTGGTGCTGATCT
>NW_025228274.1:6516-6979 GCF_018294505.1 Triticum aestivum | reverse complement strand
GCGAGAGGAGTAGTAACAGGAGGCGCAGGCTGATGCCGCCTACAACCACCAGCTCCTCCAGAAGAATCTGCAGACGGAGGAGCAACTCGCTGACGGCAAGGCGGTCACGCCGGACGGGGACATGGCTAAGCAGGAGGCGCTGCTCGAGTCGTACCGCACCACCCACGACATCCGCCTTGCCCGCTAGCGGTACCACCAGCGGGTGGCGGAGGTGGCAGCCGCCGGCAAGGAGTGCGACGGCAAGGTAGAGGAGGCGGTCTTCGACCTGGTTCATTAGCAAAAGTCTCGCCGTGTGCTGAGCATTGGGTTAGCATTGGGTTATCTCAAATACTCTGGACCAAACACTTTCACGGCTGCCTTTGTAAATTGTTTGACGAAGAAGATTGAAGTACTCTCTCTCTCCCATTGCCAAGTTGTCATCAATGGAATCCATCGGAATACCTTATGTCATCATGCAACAATG
>NW_025228274.1:0-1869 GCF_018294505.1 Triticum aestivum | reverse complement strand
AGAATTGTTTCGATCTACTTGTCACGGACGTGATGCCTATATACATGATCATGCCTAGATATTCTCATAATTATGCACAATTCTATCAATTGCTCAACAGTAATTTGTTCACCCACTGTAGAATACTTATGCTCTTGAGAGAAGCCACTAGTGAAACCTATGGCCCCCGGTGAAAGTGCAACTATTCCTAGGTGGTTTTGGTAATTCATAACAACATATAGCTCATTGAGCTAATGCTATTCCAAGATGACTATTTCAGGAAAGCTCAATGATTGGCATGGCATGGATGTGAAAGTGGAACCCTCAAAATGCTAAGGACAAAGGATTGGCTCAAGCTCAAAAGCTCAAGACTCTTCATTTTATATTTTAGTGATCCAAGATCACATTGAGTCTTTAGGAAAAGCCAATACTATCAAGGAGGGATGAGGTGTTGCTTAATGAGCCTCTTGCTTCATGTGCTTAGTGATATGCTCCAAAATCCTCAGCTACTTTCCCATATCCACATATGACCTAAACCCTAAGCCAAACTCGGTCCTACCGATTCTTTCTATCCGACGCCACCGAGTTTCACTTTTCATAAGCCACTGCCAAACCCTAGCAATTCGGTTCTACCGATAGGGATCTCGGTCTCACCGAGATGGGATTGCAAACTCTCTGTTTTCCTTTCATAACTTTTCGGTCTCATCGAAAGAGCGAATCGGTCCCACCGAGATTGCAATGTAAACTCTTTGTTTCCCTTTTGTAACTTTTTGGTCTCACCGAAAGAGCAAATCGGTCCCACCGAGTTTGCCTGACCAACTCTCTGGTTAGCTTATTACCAAACTCGGTCTCACCGAGTTTGTGTAATCGGTCTCACCGAGATTACGTTATGCCCAAACCCTAACCATATCGGTCCTACCGAGTTGCATGTCAGTCCCACCGAAAATCTCTAACGGTCACTAGGTTTACCTTTTCGGTCCGACCGAGATTGTTGATTCGGTTCCACCGAGATTGGAAAACTGTGTGTAACAGTTGGATTTTGTGTGGAGGCTATATATACCCCTCCATCTCCTCTTCATTCATGGAGAGAGCCATCAGAACACATACACAATTCCAACTCATATGTTCTAAGAGAGAACCACCTACTCATGTGTTGAGACCAAGATATTCCATTCCTACCATATGAATCTTGATCTCTAGCCTTCCCCAGGTTGCTTTCCACTCAAATCTTCTTTCCACGAAATCCAAATCCTATGAGAGAGAGTTGAGTGTTGGGGAGACTATCATTTGAAGCACAAGAGCAAGGAGTTCATCATCAACACACCATTTGTTACTTCTTGGAGAGTGGTGTCTCCTAGATTGGCTAGGTGTCACTTGGGAGCCTCCGACAAGATTGTGGAGTTGAACCAAGGAGTTTGTAAGGGCAAGGAGATCGCCTACTTCGTGAAGATCTACCGCTAGTTAGGCAAGTCCTTCGTGGGCGATGGCCATGGTGGGATAGACAAGGTTGCTTCTTCGTGGACCCTTCGTGGGTGGAGCCCTCCGTGGACTCGCGCAACCATTACCCTTCGTGGGTGGAGCCCTCCGTGGACTCGCGCAACCGTTACCCTTCGTGGGTTGAAGTCTCCATCAACGTGGATATAGGATAGCACCACCTAACCGAACCACGGGAAAAACATCCGTGTCTCCAATTGCGTTTGAATTCTCCAAACCCTTCCCTTTACATTCTTGCAAGTTGCATGCTTTACTTTCCGCTGCCAATATACTCTTTGCATGCTTGCTTGAATTGTGTGATGATTGCTTGACTTGTCCTACAATAGCTAAAAACTGCCAAGAACTAAAATTAGGAAAAGGTTAAGTTTTTATTTGGTCAAGTAGTCTAATCACCCC
>NW_025228273.1:76702-84453 GCF_018294505.1 Triticum aestivum | reverse complement strand
TAGAGTCTTCTATGATTGCTAACACGCATCGCATACACATGAGCAAAACGTTTCAACTGGACACATAGAAAGATAGGGGCTTATTGTTTTGCCTCCCAACTTATTCACGTCAAGGGTGATGTCAACAATAATAACTCATGCTTCCCATATTCAACTGGAGAAATGTGCCTAGATCTTTCCTCGCCACATGATGCTTGCCAAAAGAGAAAAATAAAAAGGAATAGAGAGAAAAACTTTGTCTTTCATGAAAGTAAATACATAAAAGTAAAAGATAGGCCTTTTGCAGAGGGAAGTAGGGATTTGTAGAGGTGCTAGAGCTCAAAGCAAAAATTGAGAGATAAAAACATTTTGAGATGTATACTTTTCCCACCAACAAAAACGACTTAGAGCTCCCAACACTTTCCATGCTAGATATATCATAGGTGGTTCCCAAACAAAAAATAAAGTTTATTCCTTTTTCCACCATACTTTCACTTTCCATGACTAGCCGTATCCACGGGTGCCCTCCATACCAACACTTTCCAAGGACTGGGCATCCCTAAAACCTTTTCCTTACTCTCGTCTAATGACAAGTGAATAAACACTCGTCGTGAGAATAACACATCTAGCATGGAAAATATTGGCCACCCTCACCGCCCCACGAGCGGTATGAGCACACAAAAGAGAAATTTATTTTTGAATGATGGCACATAAAAATTTGCTTAGAATGGCACCGAAATACCGCATATAGGTAGGTATGGTGGAATCTTGAAAATAAGATTTGGGTTTACGGGTTTTTGGATGCGCAAGTAGTATCTCTACTTGGTGCCGAATTTTTGGCTAGCAAAGATGGGGGGCAAGCACCACATGTTAAATGATCTATGCCAATATGAGTTCTATGTGAATATGAGCAAACATAAATAATTATGTTGTCTTCCTTGTCCAACGTCAACAATTTTGGCATATAATATTTTGATGGGGGCTCACGATCACAAAAGATTTCCACAATAGTGTATTTGTGTGTGAAAGTTCTCTTCCTTATACTAATTATTCGTGAATTGCTTGTATGACCAATATTGTGATTGTCGAGCTTCAAAAGATTTCACTTTTTAAACCCAATGTGAAGCTACCACTAGGCATGATATGACTTCAACTTCATGACATTCAATTTATTCAACAATTTACTCACAGGATATAAGTGAAGCACAAGAGTAAATGACAAACTACTCCAAAAAGATATAAGTGAAGATCATGCGAATAGTTAAGTAAATAGATATCTATGTGAAGACTCTCTCTTATTTAAAAGTTTCAGCTCTAAATATTTTATTAAAACAGCAAGAAAAATGAAAATAAAAAATTACAAGGATAGAACACATCATGTGAAGAAGCAAAAACTTAGGCTCAACCGATAATTGTTGAAGAAGAAAGGTGGGATGCCTACCGGGGCATCCCCAAGCATAGATGCTTGAGACTTATTGGAATATTAACTTGGGATGCCTTGGGCATCCCCAAGCTTGAGCTCTTGTGTCTTCTTCATTCCTCTCATATCACAATTTTCCTAAATCTCAAAAACTCCATCGACACAAAACTCAACAAGAACTCGTGAGATAAGTTAGTATAAACCAATGCAAAACCTTATCATTATGTACTGTAGCAAATCACAAAAATTATTATTTAACATTGCATACTAAATGCCTTTGCATATTTAATACTCCTATCCTCAAATAGACTCATTAAACAAGCAAACATATGCAAACAATGCAAACATAACATCAATCTGCCAAAACAGTATAGTCTGTAAAGAATGCAAGATTCATCATACTTACCTAACTCCAAAAATTATGAAACTTTTACCACACTGTAGAAAATTTATCAGAGATTATTATGCAAAAAGTGTCAACATTCTATCACATTTTGACTTTTCTAGGGAATTTTCTCAACATCGATAAACTTTCTGTTTTCAAACAACAACATGTATACTTGCAAGATAAGCATGGAAAAGGCTATCAATGACACTTTTATTGAAATAAAAGATGCAAAACATTATTCTAAATAACATAAATAAAATACTAACAAAATAAATTGACGCTCCAAGCAAAACACATGTCATGTGACGAATGAAAACATAGCTCAAAGTGAGGTTACCGATAATGTTGGAGACGAAAGAGGGGATGCCTTCCGGGGCATCCCAAGCTTAGTTTCTTGGATCATCCTTGAATATTACCTTGGGGTGCCTTGTTAATCCCCAATCTTAGGGTCTTTTCACTCCTTATTCTCCTCATATAGATATCTCACCCAATACTTGAAAACTTCAATCACACAAAACTTAATGGAACTTCGGGAGATAGGTTAGTATGATAAAGAGCAAACCATTTCACTTTGGTACTGTCTAAGACAAGATTCATAATTGTTTCCACACAATGCCTACTGTAGCATATCACTTCCACAATTTATATTGAGCAATATAAGCCATAGAAACTAGAAAGCAAGCAAACTATGCATTGAAAACATAATTTGTCAAAAATAGAATAGTCTGTAATGATCTGGATAACTACCATACTTATGCTAATCCAAAAATCATGAAACATATAGGACCACGTGAGAAATTTGTATATTAAACTTATTCAAAAATAATCAACTCAAAAGCACTCTTCTGTTAAAAATGAGACTTATTTTTGTGAGCGCAAAAGTTTGTGTTTTTCAGCAGCGTCAAATCAACTATCACCCAACATGATCCCAAAGGCTTTACTTGGCACTTTATTGAAACAAAGCAATAAAACATAATTACTACAGTAGCATAATCATGTGAACACACAAAAACTTTAGGTAAAGTGTTGGGTTGTCTCCCAACAAGCGCTTTTCTTTAATGCCTTTTAGCTAGGCATGATGATTTCAACTATGCTCGCATAAAAGATAAGAATTGAAATTTAAAGAGAGCATCAAGAATCACATGGCAAGCACATTTAAGTCTAACCCACTTTCTATGCATAGGGATTTTGTGAGCAAACAACTTATGGGAACAAGAATCAACTAGCATAGGAAGACATAACAAACAAAACTTCAAGATTTTCAACACATAGAGAGGAAACTTGATATTATTGCAATATGTAAAAGCATATGTTCCTCTCTGATAATAATTTTCAGTAGTCTCATGAATGAATTCAACAATATAGCTATTACATAAAGCATTCTCTTCATGATCCATAAGCATCGAAAATTTATTACTCTCCACATAAGCAATTTTATTATCATCAACAATTATGGGATCAAACTCAACAAAATAACTCTGATGTGATTGGAAATTAAAGTCATGATGAAAAGTTCCATGTTTATAATTATTCATATAGCGTACATGTCATCACCATAATCATCATGTATAGGAACTTCTATGTCATAATCAATTGCATCCTCCTCCAAAATAGTGGATTCATCATTAAATAAAGTCACGACCTCTCCAAATCCACACTCATCAATATAATCATCATAAATAGGAGGCATGCCATCATCATAATAAATTTTCTCATCAAAACTTGGGGGACTAAAAATATCATCTCACTCAAACATAGCATCCCCAAGCTTATGGCTTTGCATATCATTAGCATCATGGATATTCAAAGGGTTTATACCAACAACATTGCAATCATGTTCATCATTCAAATATATTGTGCCAAACATTTCATTGACTTCTTCTTCTAACAATTGATCCCAATTTTATGATCCATCATTTTCAAGAAAGATATTATAAAGATGATCAATAATATGATGCAACCTCAATTCCATTTTTTTGTAGTTTTCTTTTATAAACCAAACTAGTGATAAAACAAGAAACTAAAAGATTCAATTGCAAGATCTAAAGATATACCTTCAAGCACTCACCTCCTCGGCGACGGCGCCATAAAAGAGCTTGATGTCTACTATGCAACTTTATTCTTGTAGACTCGTGTTGGGCCTCCAAGCGCAGAGTTTTGTAGGACAGTAGCAATTTTCCCTCAAGTGGATGATTCTAAGGTTTATCAATCCATGGGAGGTGTAGTATGAAGATGGTCTCTCTCAAACGACCCTGCAACCAAATACAAGAAATCTCTTGTGTCCCCAACACACCCAATACAGTGGCAAATTGTATAGGTGCACTAGTTCGGCGAAGAAATGGTGGTAAAAGTGTAATATTGATGGTACAAATATTTTTTTATAATATGAATAAATAAAAACAGCAAGGTAGCAATTAGTAAACAGGCACAAAAAAGGTATTGCAATGCTTGAAAATGAGGCCTAGGGTCTGTACTTTCACTAGTGCAATCTCTCAACAATGCTAACATAGTTGGATCATATGATTATCCCTCAAAGTGTAAGAAAGAATCACTCCTGAGTTACTATTAGCTGAGAACAAAAGATAGAAATTGTTTGTAGGGTATGAGACCACCTCAAAGCTATTCTTTCCGCTTGATCTATTCAAGAGTTCGTACTAAAATAACGCAAAGCTATTTTTTCCGTTCGATCTATCCTAGAGTTCGTACTAGAATAACACCAAAGCATATTCATATTCATAATACTCAATCCACACAAAGAACTACAAGCAGACCCCAAAGTTTTTATCGAAGAAAAGATAATAAAAACGTGCATCAACTCCTATGCATAGTTTACCCCAATATCACCGCGGGAATCCGCGAGTTGAATGCCATAACATATATCAAGTGAATCAATATGATACCCCAATTTTCACCTCAAGTATTCATACTGCAAGACATATATGATATGTTCTCATCTCTGAATATTAATTCCGACAAGACAAAACTTCAAAGGGTAGAGACTCAATTCATCACAACAAGAGTATAGAGGGGAGAAACATCATATGATCCGACTATATTAACAAAGCCCAAGATATAGATCATGAGAGAGAGAGAGAGAGATTAAACACATAGCTACTGGTACAAAGCCTCAACCTCGAGGGTGGACTACTCTTTCTCATCATGGTGGCCGCCGGGATGATGTAGATGGCCACCGGAGATGATTCCCCCCTCCGGCAGGGTGCCAGAATGGGGTCTAGATTGGTTTTCGTGGATACAGAGACCTTGCAGCGGCGGAACTTCTAATCTAGGGTAACCCCAATAGGTTTTGGAATACTTGGGAATTTATAGTGCAAAGAGGGAGTGATATGTTGCATAGCTGAGGAACGACAATGACCTATGGCACCTTACTCGTCGTCTGAAAAATCTACAACATGATATGTTGCAGCCCGAAACGGGTCAGCACATGGAATATGCCGGCAATATAACACATAGAGTAATGAACAGAATAAATGCTATCACTACATGCATATATGGCTGGTGGAAGGCTCTATGGTTACAGTTTTGCATAAAGCCAATTTTCCCCTACAACAAAGGAATAAAATTTATTTAACTATCATGGTGGTTGTTAAACATTGAGAAGGTTCCTCCAACTCAATCCCAATTAAGCATCATCAATTACCCAACAAAATTTACTTAGAGTGATGAGATCAACATGATAATCCAAGATCCAGATACTCAAGATGTCCATAACCGGGGATACTCAAGATGTCCTCCGTTGAATTTCTCGCACTGCATGGTGTTTGAGAAATAGATGACCGAGTCACAGTCTTTTAGAAGCATTAACTCTCTACTCCGGGTAGACAGTACCACCTACATCCCCTACATCTGCTAGTCTATGTCTTCAAGAGCTCACGCAACATACTTAACTATGCCAGAGCCCATAATGGCTTGTGGTTCCATACGGAAGTTTCTAGGATGAATAATCTTATGATCCCTTTGAGCCTTGGTGGCGAACCATAGGATGATGACACAGGTACTCCGGGATATGATCAAACAGGTTTGATAATAAAAGAGCAATAGGTTCTACCTCATCATCTACTTCCCAAACCCAGATGTTAATCAAATCCTAACCACGCAATGTTTGTGGATTGAAACTAATGCATAAAAACTGGGTAATAAAGGGATATGATCAAAGTGTTACTTGCCTTGCTGACGATCTGCAAAACCTAGAGACTCGTAGTAGCACGCTTTGCACTCTGGGAATTCTATCGCAAACAAACAATAACATACATAAGCACTCAAACAAGAAGCACGGGGAAAACTCAAATAAGAAGATCTAACCAGAAAGTTCAACTGAAGAACTCCGGTTTGCAAAAAGAATCAAATCAAACGGAGCAACAAAACTCAAACTGCGAACGAAACAAGCCTCGTTTACTTATTCTGGACTAAAGTCAAATTTTTACAGTACGAAAATCATGTTTAAGTTGGTTAAACAGAAAGAGGGCTTCAAGATTAAGATCTAGGCGCTGGTTTCATCTAATTTGGATAAACAAGCGAAAAGTTATACCAAATCGAAGATCAGGGAAGAAATCGCGATCGAAAATAACCGCAAATAAAACCCTGGAAAATAAAATGAGATGAACAGGCTAACGAATGAAGGCTCGCTATTTGAACCTAAACGGTGAACAGCGTTCATTAAAATGAACGAACGAGCGGACGCTCGCTAAACAACTAAACCAAAAAAAATCAACCGATCTATTCTAAAAAACCAGATCTAGGTTCTCTAAAAAAACGAATGGTTAACTGAAAAAAATGATGAACAGTGGCGGCGGCGGGGGCTACCTCCAACGAGGTCCGGCAAGGCAGGGCGCGGGCGGCGATGGCTCCAGGCGACGGCGGGCGGTGCAGGAGGCGGCGGGTGGTACGGCGGCGGCGTGTGGTGCAGCGATGGCGTAGAGCGGCTGTGACGGCGCGTTGTTGCTGCTGCTACTTGCGGGGTGGTGCGGGGTGGCGATGTGGGGCGGCGCCGGCGATATTTAAGGAGGGGAGGGGGTGGCTGCGGGTTGGAGGGGGGCAATGGTGGCGGAGCGGAGTCGGACTCCGGTGAGTCCGGCACGGGCATGCCCGACGACGGCGGCGACACAGGTGGGCCGGCTGGGCCGCTGTCCCAGTTCGGTCCACGGGACTTTTTTTTAAAATAAATTTCGCCGAACAGAAAAAAATCCTAATAAAATATAAAAAAATCCTAAAAATGCCAAAAACAATTTTGACCGTCTAAATAGAATACTTAGAACAAGTGAACATTTTCTGGCCTAAAAATGTAATTTTGAAAACATGCATCTTTTTCTAATTCAAATAAAATAGCAATAAACATCCCATAAAATAAAATTTGATTTTAATATTTTTCCTCCAATATTTATTTTATTTTGGAGAAGTCATATTATCTCCTCTCTTTTATTTTTGACATCGGAAATATTTTCAGAGAGAAAAATTAATTAAAACCAAAATGATCTTCTTTTCAATATTTGAGAAAATTCAAATATGAAAATAATGAAATCCCCAACTTTCTCCGTGGGTCCTTGAGTTTCTTAGAATTTCTAGGAGCAACCAAAATGCAATAAGATATGATATGCATATGATGTGCTATGTATAACATTCCAAATTGAAAATTTGGGATGTTACAAACCTACCCCCCTTAAGATGAATCTCGCCGTCGAGATTCGGGTTGGCTAGAAAATAGGTGTGGGTGGTCCTTCCGTAGGTCTTCCTCTCGTTCCCAGGTGGCTTCCTCCTCGGTATGGTGGCTCCACTGAACTTTGCAAAACTTGATAACCTTAATGCGTGTGACTCGGCTGGCAAACTCAAGAATCTTCACTGATTTCTCTTTGTAGGTAAAATCACTATCCAACTGAATCGCTTCCAGTGGCACTGTATCTCTCAGAGGAATATCGGCCATCTTTGCGGGGCACTTCTTCAACTGGGAAA
>NW_025228273.1:67550-75485 GCF_018294505.1 Triticum aestivum | reverse complement strand
GGGGTCATTAGGCACATATACGCGATCCTCAAACCTTAAAGTATCGTGCTCATCCTCATGAAATCCTTTAGCCTTTCCTTTGCTCACCCTTTCCTTTATCTCAACAATCTCCTTGTCAGTGTTATGGGCTTCTTTGAACTTATCCATCAAAGTAGACCGAATTTCCAATGCTGCTACATAACCTCTCGGAACTATTTCCAAACATAGCTCACGAAGATCCTCTGCTAACTCCTTGGGTAATCCTCCGGTCATGAGCGTACTGACATAATTCTTGCGACTCAACGAATCGGCTACTATGTTAGCCTTTTCGGGAGGATAGTGCAATTTCATATCATAATCCTTAATGAGCTCCAACCATCTCCTTTGCCTGAGATTCAACTCCTTCTGCCTAAAGATATATTTCAAACTCTTGTGATCCGTGTATACCTCACAGTGGTTTCCTATGAGGAAATATCTCCATGTCTTCAACGCATGCACTACGACTGCTAACTCTAAATCATGATTAGCATAATTTTGCTGATGCGGTTTAAGTTGTCATGAGGCATATGAAACAACTCTTCCATCCTGCATAAGCACTGCACAAAGTCCTCGATGAGAAGCGTCGCAATACACTTGATAATCCTTACGTTGGCCTGGAAGAATCATCATTGGGGCTGTAACCAAATGTTTCTTCAACTCCTAAAAACTAGCTTCACACTCCTCAGTCCATTTGAACTTGGTGTCCTTATTCAACAACTCTGTCACGGGCTTTGCAATCCTGGAGAAATTCTCAATGAACCTCCGATAATATCCCGCGAGTCCAAGAAAACTCCTGATCTCTCCCACCGATGTGGGTGCCACCCATTTAGTCACAGAAAAAACCTTAGTGGGGTCTACTGCTATTCCTTCTCTGGATATAACATGTCCGAGAAATCTAACTTCCTTCAACCAAAACTCACATTTGTTGAACTTGGCATATAACTGATGTTCTCTGAGCTTCTCAAGAACTAAACACAAATGCTCCTTATGTTCCTCTTTGTTCTTCGAGTAGACCAATATATCATCAATGAACACCATGACAAACTTATCCAAAAACTCCATAAACACCTTGTTCATCATGTTCATGAAATAGGCAGGTGCGTTAGTCAGACCAAATGACCTAACGGTATACTCGTATAGCCCGTACCTTATGGTAAAAGCTGTCTTGGGTATATCCTACTCTCGAATCTTCAGTTGATGGTATCCTGATCACAGACCGATCTTGGAAAATACCTTAGCTCCGTGCAACTGGTCAAACGAATCATTGATCATCGGCAGTGGGTACTTATTCTTGATCGTTACTTCATTCAACGCATGATAATCAACGACCATCCTCAATGATCCATCCTTCTTCTCCACTAGAAGTACTAGGGATCCCCAAGGTGACAAGCTTGGTCGAATGTAACCTTTACCAAGTAACTCCTTAATCTGCTTCTTAATTTCCTCCAAATCCTGTGCGGGCATCCGATACGGTCTCTTTGATATTGGCCCGGTGTCTGGCAAAAGCTCAATAAAAAAACTCAATGTCTCTATCCGGTGGCATGCCTGGCAACTCCTCCGTAAATACATCGGGCTAATCCTTCACCACTGGTACTTCCTCCTGTACAACTCTTAATAAGGAATTCACTTGAGTCCTCTTCGGCACATGCCAGGATACATACTTGATCCTTCTTCCTTCTGGGGTGGTGAGCATAATTGATTTACTGGCGCAATCAATGTTCCCTCCATACTTCAGTAAGCAATCGATGCCTAATATTATATCCAATCCTTGCGACTCCAATATTATTAGGTCTGAGGGGAACACGTAGTTACCAATCCTTAAGGGTAACCGATCACACCATAGGCTGGCCATATACTCTGCTCCTGGCGAGGTTACTAACATGGGTGACCTAAGGGCTTGGGTTGGCAACTTATACTTACCCACAAATCCCCTTGATATGTATGAATACGATGCACCAATATCAAAAAGAACGATTGCAGTAAATGACTTAACCAAAAACTTACGTATAACTACATCTGGCTGCTCTTCAACCTCCTCCACGCTAACGTGGTTCACTTGTCCCCTGTTGAAAGGGTTGGATTCTTCCCAGAGCTTCCATTGCCATTTCCATTCTTTGCTTCAGAACACTCGGTGGCGTAGTGTCCATTCTTCCCACACTTGAAACAAGTAATGTGACTTAGATCCTTCTTGGCGGGCGTTGCTGGGCTGGAACGGTTCTGACTGTTGCTTCCTCCATTACCATTCCCATTCTTGGGGCCACTATAGTTATGCGTACTTCCTCCATTGGAATTATGGCCTCCATGGTTATGGTGAATGTGTCCTCCTGAGTTCGGGATAAAACGAGGTGTCTGCTGAGCTCCTGAATTGTACTTCCCTTGTCCATACTTCTTGTTGCGGCTATCTAGCTCATGCTACTTCCCTTCGATCATGAGAGCTTTATCTGCCAACTCCTGGTAGTTGTTGAATGTTGCCACCCTCAATTGCATGCTCAGCTCATCATTCAGTCCTTCTAGAAATTTCTCCTGCTTTGCAGCATCTGTAGCTACGTCATCAGGGGCATAACGTGCTAACTTACTAAACTCATCCACATACTAGCCCACTATGCGTCCTCCTTGGAGCAAGTTGCGAAACTCGCGCTTCTTCATGTTCATTGCTCCTGTTGAAACATGGGTAGTGCGAAAAGCCTGCTGAAACTGATGCCATGTAATAGTGTCCATGGCGTAAGTGGCTGTGAAATTCTCCCACCATGATGGTGCGGGTCCATCAAGCTGGTGCGCCGCAAAACACACTCTCTCCACATCTGTGCATCCTGTAGTGGTCAGCTCCCTTCCAATCTTGCGGAGCCAATCATCTGCAACAATCGGCTCGGTGCTACTAGAGAATACCGACAGATTTAGCCTTAGGAAACAGGCTAAGTGATCAACAGGTGGTGGTGGTGGGTTGTTTTTGTTGTTGTTGCCTTGGTTCCGATTCTGAACTAGTAGCCGCATCAAGGTATTCTATTGCTGGATCAACAGGGTGAGCTCCGGTGGGAAGGCATATCCATTGTCACGTCTTGGAGGCATCTGATGGGTTTAGGAAAGATGAGAAAACAGAATAGAATGAGGTCTAGAGGGAAAACACTACCCATATGCACATGAGACAAACACAATCATATCACACCAATCTATTCAAACAAGGGCTTACAATCGGTCTAACTATCGTTACAAAAGTGCTGGGACTACTCTATATACATGGGGGAATACTACTACTGATATGGTGGTCGACTAGAAGGTTTGATCGGTGGAAGACTCCATGATATCTGCTCCAGCTTCATCAACATAGTCATCATCACTATCGTCGGGGTCAGAATCGGTGTCATCGATGATGATGTAGTCCTTTAAACAAATGTCCTTGGAATGGCCGTCTTCTCCTCTTGGAGCAGGGTCTCCCATGATTACTCATGGCTTCCTTGTCAGGTCGTCATTCTTCTCCACTAGTATCGTCATTTCCTCCTCATATTCGTCGCGCGTAGATTTGAGTTCCTCTTCTAGCTCTGTAATCCTGGTCATTGCCTTCTTCAGATCTATCATGCTTGCACACATCTGGTTCTCCTGGCGGTGAATGTGTTGGTTTAACTCCTGGATGAGAGCTGCAATGGACCTGTCCCTCCTGGTGCAGATCATCTCCCATTGCTCATCTCAGCACCCACATATCTGGTAAATAGTGTCCTTAAGATCCTTGTGATAAACTGCTCCTAAACTGCAGGTTGGGGCATCAAAGGAAAACTCTATGGGCTCAGTCACTGGCATGAATGTCCTTCCTCGAACTTGAAACCGAATCATCCAATGCTCCTCTTCTGGTAAGGTGGCGATGTAGGTCCCGGTGAAGCTTGGTATTCTGATGTTCAGGTACCTAGTAACTTCCTTCAAGTGTCGTCCAAAAGGAGTGTCTTCATCCGGTTGTGTAAACTTGTTCCTTGAGTCTGCCATCCTATAGAGTGGAAAAGGGAGAGGAGTCAGAAATGAGTAGAGAAGAGTGGCCTATGGTTTATCTTAGTGGCCGTGTCCTAAAGTCAGCGTGTGCTCTGATACCATCTTGTAGCGACCAGACCTCAAACAGTCTAGTCTCTGTGCATCAGTGTCATCCCTGGATCGATAATGCTGACATGCACAGTACTTGAGGATTTATAACATAGTTTCAATCACACACTTATTACATCGAAATGTCTCAAAAGAGAACTTATTACAAATAATATGGCTTAAGGCCATCTAAATAAGCTAACAGCGGAAGGCTTGGAAGATAAAGTGAGTCCATCAACTCCAACGGCATAGCTGAGTGAACGACTACGACCTATGGCACCTTACTCATCGTCTGAAAAGTCTGCAACATGATATGTTGCAGCCCAAAATGGGTCAGCACATGAAATATGCTAGCAATGTAACACATAGAGTAATGAACAGAATAAATGCTATCACTACCACTACAAGAAATATGTCAACTAGTGAACTTCTGTCAGTGACCCTGGAAGAATTGGTCATAGATCTATGACCATTTCAGACCAATTGGTCAAAAGCTGTTCGGGGGGCTCCAAACCCTAAACTATAACAACCATTTTGGTTAGAAAGGTCATAATTTCCTTACACGAAATGGTCATAAAGCAGATAGCACTGTTTCGCTGCCTTATTTCTAGCTGATCATGACCAATATAGATGGTCATAACCTTGTAAATTGTGGTGGGTTGCTATGACTAGGCGCCACCTCATCAGTTTTGCCTATGTGTCATGTCCATGTGGCAGTTTTTGCCCTAGGTTATGAAGCAACCTATATTTCTGTCATTCCCAAAATTCCCAAAAAAATATCATAAATTCTTTGGATCATATATTCGTCAAATATGTAAAAAACCTTCCTTGCCTAGTTCAAAAATAATTCAAAATATTCATTTTCCTATTCTGTTCAGAAAACACTTTGTGAAGGAAGTACCACTTTGGCATGTCCAAATGGTATCCATTTTCTATAGTGCTTTCCTCTACCCGAATAACCATCCTCCACCAAATGCCAGCTCAATCCATTCATTATTTTGAGCCGAGCTTCAACATTCGTATTTATGTCTAGTGTGGTAGTTTACAAAGCAAGTACCACCTAGGCTCCTCCTTTTGAGCTGAAAATTTGTGAAGACGGTCTTCTTAGTAACTGATCATCCTCAGCCAAAACTCACGCCCATTAGCCATGTACATTTCCTGTACCACTAATCAAACACTTGGCTGCTAATTCATGTTTGAGCATCGATCGGTCTCATTGTGAGAATCTTATGTTGTAATTTTCTTCCTAGCACCTACCTGGGGAGTGCCCAACCCAATAGACATGCTTAGGCTGCCCAGAACACATGGCAACACCACGATCGCGCGGTGACCATGCGGCGGGCATGCGAGTTTACGCGCTCTAGAGTTGGGGGCCTCGGCCACCGCCCAAACCTCGACATGTCGCCACCAAACCATGTATTTATGATTAAATAGGTACTTATGTAACTATAAATGATTTTTGGAAAAAATAAATAGTAAACTATGAGGCAACTGCAGTTCAAATTTGACCCGCTTCCAACTGAATTGGCGGGAATTTGTCTTTTTCACCAGAGGTGGATCAAAACTTTTGACACCCAACCATTTTGTCAATTGTGCATTAAATATGGCCTAGTATTTTAGAAAATTGATTTGGTCCAATTTTGCTACAAATATATGGTAGGTCCTTCACAAAAAAACTCATTTCGGGCACTCGGAAAATGGAAAATGTATTTTCCGTGCAAAGAAAAATGAAAAACTTCCTTAGGCAACATTGTTTGTAATTCCAAGATGCACCCTTGTGCACAATATGATATCATTTGAACAAACTATGCCAAGAATGTGGCCGTAAGATTGATCATTTGGCTTGAAAGCGATGAATCTTCACGCATGATAGCTCATTTTTGAGAACACTTTTTTAAAATAATTGTCGTATTTCAAGTTAATTATTTTTCCTGGAAACATGGTCATATATAATGACACAATGTGAAGGTTTTCCAATTTTTTTGATTTTTTTTAATTTTTTATGTCCGTTTCAAAATGTGGTCAAAACGGGGGGCTTGACCGTTCCTAGCTAGTGGTTGAATCTTGGAATTTTTTTGGTGTTTCTATGATTACATATATACTTATGAACCTAGAAATGATTTTTGGAAAAATTAAAGAGCAAACTATGAGGCAGCTGCAGTTCAAATTTGACCCGCTTCCAACTGAATCGGCGGGAATTTGTCTTTTTCACGAGAGGTGGATCAAAACTTTTTACAACCAACCATTTGGTCAATTGTGCATTAAATAAGTCCTAGTATTTTATAAAATTGATTTGGTACAATTTTGCAACAAATCTATGGTAGGTCCTTCACAAAAAAACCTCATTTCGAGCACTCGAAAAATAGAAAATGAATTTTCAGTGCAAAGAAAATGAAAACTCCCTTAGGCAACATTGTTTGGAATTGCAAGATGCACCATTTTTCTCAATATGAGATCATTTGAACAAACTATGCCATGAATGTGGCCATAAGAGTGATCATTTGGCTTGAAAGCCATGAATCTTCAGGCATGATAGCTCATTTCTGAGAACACTTTTTTAAAATAATTACCGTATGACAAGTTTATAATTTTTTCTGGTAACTTGGCCACATATGATGACACAATGCGGAGGTTTTCCAATTTTTTGAATTTTTTGAATTTTTTATGCCCGTTTCAAAATGCGGTCAAACCGGCGGGCTTGACCGTTCCTAGCTAGTGGTTAAATCTTGGATTTTTTGGTGTTTCTCTGATTAAATAAATACTTATGTACCAAGAAATGATTTTTGGAAAAATTAAAGAGCAAACTATGAGGCAGCTGCAGTTCAAATTTGACCCGCTTCCACCTGAATCAGCGGGAATTTGTCTTTTTCATGAGAGGGGGATCAAAACTTTTTACACCCAACCATTTGGTCAATTGTGCATTAAATATGTCCTAGTATTTTAGAAAATTGATTTGGTACAATTTTGCAACAAATATATGGTAGGTCCTTCACAAAAAAACCTCATTTCGGGCACTCAAAAAATAGAAAATGAATTTTCTGTGCAGAGAAAATGAAACCTCCCTTAGGCAACATTGTTTGGAATTCCAAGATGCACCCTTGTGCACAATATGAGATCATTTGAACAAACTATGCCATGAATGTGGCCATAAGAGTGATCATTTGGCTTGAAAGCCATGAATCTTCACGCATGGTAGCTCATTTCTGAGAACACTTTTTTTAAAATAATTACCGTATTACAAGTTTATTATTTTTTCTGGTAACTTGGTCACATATGATGACACAACATGAAGGTTTTGCATTTTTTTGATTTTTTTGAATTTGTTATGCCCGTTTCAAAATGCGGTCAAAACGGCGGGCATGACTGTTCATAGCTACGGGTTGAATCTTGCCAAAATTTTGTTGGATCTCTGATTAAATAGATACTTCTTTACCTAAAAATGATTTTTGTAAAAAATCATGAGCAGACTATGAGGCACCTCTAGTTCAAATTTGACCCGCTTCCAACTGAATCAGCATAGTTTTGTCTTTTTCACGAGAGGTGGATCAAAACCTTTTGGCACCCAACCATTTGGTAAATTATGCATTTAATATGGACTAATATTTTATAAAAATAATTTGGTCCAATTTTGCAACAAATATTTGGTACGTCATTCACAAAAAAACTCATTTTGGACACTCAAAAAATGGAAAACAAAATTTTTATGCAAAGAAAATGAAAAATTCCTTAGTCAACATTGTTTGTCATTCAAGATACAAACTTGTGCACAATGTGAGACCATTTTTTTATTTTTTCATGTGTAAAAGTAGAAGAAAAACAAAAGAAAATACACAAATCACATATACTCTGTTCCCA
>NW_025228273.1:61414-66785 GCF_018294505.1 Triticum aestivum | reverse complement strand
TGATCCAGATTGATAGAGCTTTTGGAAGCTCCTGCTTAGCTGCTCCCATGGGCCTCTATCTATCCGTGGCCTACGCCCACCGCCGAGCCGTGTAGCACGATGACGCTGTTGACGTGATGGTGCGTGGCAGCGGCTCCAACTGCTAAGGGATGGATGGATGCAGGCGGGCACATCAGCCCGGCGGTGACCTTTGGGTTGTTCCTGGCGAGATCATCGGCACCTTCTTCCTCGTCTACACCGTCTTCTTCGCCACCGACGCCAAGAGGAACGCCAGGGACTCCAACGTTCCCATGAGTACTATCACCGCCGTTCTTCCCCTTGTTGAATCTCCTTACTGTGTGTGCTTAATGGTGTGTGGAACATTGACAGATCCTTGCCCCGCTGCAAATCGGGTTCGCCGTGTTCCTGGTCCACCTGGCCACCATCCCCATCACCGGCACCGGCATCAACCTGGCGAGGAGTCTCGGCACGGCCATCCTGCAGCAAACGCAGCCTGCAAATACCCCGCTGGTATAGGCAATTTAAATCCTTGCTGTTTTCATGCTGTTCTTAGCTCTGTACTTTCCAGTTGTGCAAATTTTAGGACTTGTTGGGTGAATTTAGATGCTGGGAAGTGGGATCCTGAATCCACTTTGTGTTTGCTATCAGTTAGTATTCAGATTACGCACACAAATGTCTGCAGATTTGCACATAGCACAAATCTTCAGAGATTTGAGCATACACCTACCAAATCTTGTACTATTTGGCATATCATTAATGTAGGTTTAATATAGTTCTAGCAGATTTAGGCAAGTAGTAGTATATCTTATCTAATTGAACTGGGTGCTCTCTTTTATATATGGAATGGTATCAATGTAGGTTCAGTTGGGTTATCTGTAGATTTTCCATCTTCTGCATTATTCATATTATTTTACCTTACCTTGTTTGAACCAAGAATCTAAGAAAAATAGGTAGCTGTCAACTCAAGGATTTGAATTTATTTTGGCAGGCACCAATTGGCCAATGAGCTGAAGGAGCTGAAGGAGATCCACATGGAGGACACCGAAGAGGAGGAAATGCATGACATCGACAGCTGCGACGTCGGCAACTCCCTTGCGGTTGTTGAATATGTGGATGAAATTTACAGCTTCTACAGAATGACCGAGGTAATTATCTGCTTGGAACCCCGGTCAAGTTATCTTGTACAGAGTTGTGTGCCTAACCTGACCTGGCGAACTCACCCAATGCAGGTCTACTATAAGCTTGAGCTACTGGGTGAAATTTTATTCCTTACTGTCAACGTCATTGATAGATACCTGGCCCGAGAAAATGTCGCCAGGAAGAAGCTGCTGCTGTAGGTTTATGGCACTTGCAGGGACAACACAAATTCCATCTATTTTTTTGTTCTTTGTTTTGATTGATGTGCGTTCCTCATGGCGATTAGTCTCGGACGCTACAAGCTATTCTCTGTTGTGTGGTATATCCTGATTGGTGGCATTCTATGTGCCAACTTATCCTGGAAATGACACATACATTCATATGCAGTCCTCTGTTATTTTTCTTTTCTCTGTGTTAAATGATCTAAATGTGCGGACCAAATGATCTGATAGTTTGAATGCACCATAGTTTTGCATAACCTCGGTACATTGACATACACACGCATACACATTTGACTACTGAGTGTTTGATTTATTGGAATGTGGGGGTTGGTCTGTTTATTCCCATGTTCTTAAGTTTTGTGTATTTAGACTGTAACTCTTAAAATATCATTGTAGCTGTAAGTAGACTGCAAGTTACCAGCAGATTGTAATGGCAGTCTAATTATCACTTTCATTTTCTCCCAAATGGCTCTAAGTGGACTGTACATTGTGACACCACTGATGCCAGACCTACAAACAGTAGTTTGATGTATTTGTAGGTTTTTTTTGGGCTGTGGTATTACGGTAGTTGTAGCTCACATGTTTGAAACCAGGTCCAGTTCCAACCCGATTAGGATTGGCCTTTTAGCAGCATGGATTTACCAAGTTGGGATGTTGGGATAGTTGGATTCCTGTTGTCTCTTGTAGCACCAAATGCTAGTATGTGTTTTACTAAAGTCATCAGATAGTTAACTCACTGTGAGATGTCCACACTTGTTTTGTTAACAAATATGAACTGTTAAGTCATCTATTCCTGGCTGTTGCTCTTGATCAGTATATACGTGTGCTCTCTGTTCTTTTGTTCTATTCACTGTGTGAGTACAGTTTCTTGTTGGCACCAAGGTGTTTGAGATGGTCTTCCAGTTGGTGCATGAGGAAGAGGAAGTGAAGTCCTTGATTTTTCCACCGAGGAAGAGGAAGCGTGAAGTCCTTGATTTGTCCAGATGGTAAGTCCTTGGTCTGTCCCACTCTTCCTTTGCTATGTGATTGTGACCTCCATGTGTTATCTACTTATCTGGACACTTTGGTTCATATACTATTCTTGTGATTTTCCAATGGTATGTCAAAAAATGAATCTGTAACCTTTAATGAATTCAATGTATGATCGTGATGAGAAAGAATGAATGAATGATATCATACCAACTTGTTTTTGCCCTTGATCAGTATCATTTGTGGTAGCTCCTAAGCAACAAGATCTTTTTCTTGCTCCGAGATCCCAAGTGTGGTGTTGTACTTTTGTTGTGCTTGATTGATGTCCTGCTAGCTGCTACTATTAATTGTTACTGCCGTGATGTTAACACTGCTTAGAATATGTTCTGCGCCTTAATTCTAGTAGTATTTGTTGTCAAAAGCATGATTGTATTGTGAGCCATCAATTTCTTGGAGTCTTCTTAGAGCTTGCTGGCATTAGGATCGACCCCTAGCTGCTTGTGTATTTGTTTATTATTTTGTTCAATATTCTTTTCCTAGCTGTTGTATGTTTGAGGATATTGCTTTCATTCTGAATTCACAACCATGATAACGATCGTTTCCTGTCTCTTACAGGAGCTCCAGGCTCTAGAAGTTGGAAAAAGGGAACGCTTCATCTTTGTAGCTAATTATATGTTCCTGGATGATGTGAATGGCTGTTATAGTATTTCATAGCAGCACTTTTGTAGTTGTTCTAAATTCCTGGATGATGTGAAATATGGCATGATTGTAATATATATTATATACTCATTTTGGTCGCCATTTATAAAAAAATTTGTGATTGGGGCTCTCTGGACCAAAATACTGGTTACTCTATTGTTGATACTTTATTGTTGATATGTCAGAAATGAAACATATACTGTTTGGTCCCTAAAAAGGCCACAAATCAAACAATTCAGGAAAATGAACAAAATTACTAAAAGAATCAATTGTGAAAAGGGGATGGCCAAGTAAATAAAAAGGCTTAGGCCCAAAAATGAAATAGATCACAAAAAGTCCATGATCCATGAAATAAAAAGGCTAAAATGTTGGGCCAGGCCCATGTAGCTACCGAAAATAAACAGAAAAAATATATGTTAAAAAGGATGGATTAATGGGCTCGGCCCATGTAAAACACCGAATTGGACCGGGCTGATTCTTGTGCCACATCATATTGCCACGTCGGATGCGTACGTGGCCTGGGGAGGCTACTAGTGACCTAAACAAAACAATAGGCATATTTTGGTCCTAAACGTCCAGGACCTTCTTACAGAGAAGGTCGTTAATTCCAGTTTATGACCGCCAGCTTTTGACGTTCTGTTTTTGGTCAAAAAAAGTTCGCAAATGAAAAACAATGAACTTTCAGTGACCAATAGTCAAGGTCACAAGTTGACATATTTCTTGTAGTGTACATGCATATATGGCTGGAGTAAAGCTCTATGGTTACAGTTTTGCATAAAGCCAATTGTTCCCTACAACAAAGGAATAAATTTTATTTAACTATCATGGTGGTTGTTAAACATTAAGAAGGTTCCTCCAACTCAATCCCAATTAAGCATCATCAATTACCCAACAAAATTTACTTAGAGTGATGAGATCAACATGATAATCCAAGATCCAGATACTCAAGATGTCCATAACCAGGGACATGACTAACCATGATTAGTTTGTACACTCTATAGAGGTTTGCACACTTTTCCCCACAAGACTCAATCTCCTCCGTTGAATTTCTCGCACTACATGGTGTTTGAGAAATGGATAACCGAGTCATAGTCTTTCAGAAGCATTAACTCTCTACTCCGGGTAGACAGTACCACCTACATCCCCTACATCTGCTAGTCTACCTCTTCAAGAGCTCACACAACATACTCAACTGTGCTAGAGCCCATAATGGCTTGTGGCTGCACACGGAAGTTTCTAGCATGAATAATCTTATGATCCTTTTGAGCCTGGGTGGAGAACCATAGGATGATGACACGGGTACTCCCAGATATCCTACGACAATACTAGATTCTCCAGATGCCTCAACCAATCCACCCAGATATGTATTTAAGTAGCCACCTTAAGTTAACCATTAATTAACAATGCTCACATCTGTCATGGATACACTCACCCAATCCACGTCTTCGAGCATAGCATAGCAATCCTAAGCATAACGTAGAAGTAACTCCCAAAGGTTTGATAATAAAAGAGCAATAGGTTCTACCTCATCATCTACTTCCCAAACCCACATGTTAGTTAGATCCTAACCATGCAATGTTTGAGGATTTAAACTAATGCATAAAAACAGGGTAATAAAGGGATATGATCAAAATGTTACTTGCCTTCCTGACGATCTGCAAAACCTTGAGACTCGTAGTAGCACGCTTCACACTCCGGGAATTCTATCGCAAAGAAACAATAACATACATAAGCACTCAAACAAGAAGCACGGGTAAAACTCAAACAAGAAGATCTAACCAGAAAGTTCAACGGAAGAACACCGGTTTACAAAAAGAATCAAATCAAACGGAGAAACAAAACTCAAACTGCGAACGAAACAAGCCTCGTTTACTAATTCTGGACTAAAGTTAAATTTACAGTTCCGAAATCATGTTTAAGTTGGTTAAACAGAAAGAGGGCTTCAAGACGAAGATCTAGGCGCTGGTTTCATCTAATTTGGACAAACAAGCGAAAAGTTATACTAAATCGTAGATCAGGGCAGAAATCAAGATGGAAAATAATCAGAAATAAAACCCAGGAAAATAAAACGAGACGAACAGGCTAACGAACGGATGTTTGCTGTCTGAACCTAAAAGGTGAACATCGTTCGTTAGAACGAACGATCGAGCTGATGCTCGCTAAAAAACTAAACCAAAAAAACTGAACCGATCTATTCTAAAAAAACAGATCTAGGTTTTCTAAAAAAACGAATGGTTAACCGAAAAAAACGACGTACGACAGTGGCGGCGGCTACCTCCGGCGAGGTCCAGCGTGGCAGGGCGCGGGCGGCGGCGGCTCCGGGTGACGGCTAGCGGCGCAGGAGG
>NW_025228273.1:52917-60999 GCF_018294505.1 Triticum aestivum | reverse complement strand
GTGCCGCGGTGGCGTGTGGTTCGGTGGCGGCGTGGAGCGGCAGGCGGCGGCGGCTGTAGCGGCGCGCTGCTGCTGCTGCTGCTTGCAGGGCAGGGCGGGTTGGTGATGTGGGGCGGCAGCGACGATATTTCAGGAGGGGAGGGGGTGGCTGCAGCTTGGAGGGTGGGCAACGGCGGCGGAGCGGAGTCGGACATGCCCAGCGAAGGCGGCGGCGCAGGTGGGCCGGCTGGGACGCTGGCCCAGATCGGCCCTCGAGACTTTTTTTTTAAAAAATAAATTCTTCCAAACTGAAAAAAAATCCTAATAAAATATAAGAAATTCCTAAAAATGCCAAAAACAATTTTCACCATCTAAATAGAATATTTAGAACAAAGTGAACATTTTCTCGCCTAAAAAATGCAATTTTGAAAACATGCATATTTTTCTAATTCAAATAAAATAGCAATAAACATCCGATAAAATAAAATTTGATTTTAATATTTTTTCTCCAATATTTCTTTTATTTTGGAGAAGTCATATTATCTCCTCTCTTTTATTTTTGATATTGCAAATATTTTCGAAAGAAAAATTAATGAAACCAAAATGATCCTCTTTTCAATATTTGAGAAAATTCAAATATGAAATATAATGAAATCCCCAACTCTCCCCGTGGGTCCTTGAGTTGCTTAGAATTTCTAGGATCAACCAAAATGCAATAAAATATGATATGCATATGATGACCTATGTATAACATTCCAAATTGAAAATTTGGGATGTTACACGGGGCGCGCCAGGGGGGCCTGGTGCACCCTGGTGGGTTGTGCCCCCCTCTGGGTTCCTTTTCATCCATAAATAATCTCCGTGGAGTTTTGTTGCGTTTGACTCTGTTTGGTATTGATTTACTGCGATGTAAAAAACAAGCTAAAAAACAGCAACTGGAACTGGGCACTGGGTCAATAGGTTAGTCCCAAAAAATGATAGAAAGTTTCTATAAAATGATTGTAAAACACCCAAGAATGATGTAATAATAGTATGAATACTTCATAAATTATAGATACGTTGGAGACGTATCAGCATCCCCAAGCTTAATTCCAGCTCGTCCTCGAGTAGGTAAATGATAAAAGAACTAATTTATGAAGTGTGAATGCTTGCAAAGTGCATTAGTTTGATCAACGATAATTTCAATCACTTTTCCTAGCATCATAACATCAATTCTTTCTTACAAAACTTCTCATGTTATAGTAGCAAACAATTCACATGTTAAGGTTCAAACAATGAACTCTCTTGAAACTCAACAACCTATGTTCTTAGTCACCAAGCAATTGCAATTCAACTTATTCAACAGAGTTTAAGTAAGAGCTCCACATACTCAACCATCATATAGTCTTCTATGATTGCTAACAATCATCGCATACACATGAGCAAAATGTTTTGACCGGACACACAAAAAGGTAGGGGCTTATTGCTTTGCCTCCCAACGTATTCACCTCAAGGGTGATGTAAACAATAATAACTCATGCTGCCCATATTCAACTGGACATATGTGCCTAGATCTTTCCTCACCACATGATGCTTGTCAAAAGAGAAAAATAAAAA
Organism: Triticum aestivum; assembly: GCF_018294505.1. Classification (NCBI taxonomy): domain Eukaryota; kingdom Viridiplantae; phylum Streptophyta; class Magnoliopsida; order Poales; family Poaceae; genus Triticum; species Triticum aestivum. The sequence goes on along the minus strand of NW_025228273.1, from coordinate 59,424 downwards.
GGAAGAGAGAGAAAATTTTTGACTCTTGCATGAAAGTCAATACATAAAAGTAAAAGATAGGCCCTTCGCAGAGGGAAGTAGGGATTTCTAAAGGTGCCAGAGATCAAAGCGAAAATTTAGAGATAAAAACATTTTGAGAGGTATACTTTTCCCACCAACGAAAACGACTTAGAGCTCCCAACACTTTCCATGCTAGATATATCATAGGCGGTTCCCAAATAGATATAAAAGTTTATTCCTTTTTCCACCATACTTCACTTTCCATGGCTAGCCGTATCCACGGGTGCCCTCCATACCAACACACTACAAAAAAAGACACTTCCGTGATGATATGTGTTTCTCACAGTAGGTCACATTTTCTGTCATGCATGTACATCCATGATAATTTTATGACAGAATGAAGATAGTCATACCTGTGGTGTCGTAGAAGTGTTCCATGACATTACCAAAATTATCATCACAGAAGTGTGCACTTCCGTGATGTTAAATGCCGTGTAATGGAAGTGCTTTCGTCAAGGGTGAATGACGCATGGCATCCACCATAATGTGTCGTCGTTAAGCTATCGGGTCCGGTTTTGGATCAGATAACCCGCCAACAGCCACGACCAATGATGATTTTCCACGTGTAAAATTCTCATTGGCCGAAGGAACCACGTGTTAGCTCCGCGTCAGCATATGTGTCACTCATCCAATGGACGAGATGCACCTATGATATGTTGACACGTGGACCGGCCCAAAAGTGGCCCATAAAGATTAAATGGGCCGACCCAACTAAAGGCCCATGAGATTTCACCGAACATAATGGGCCGGCCCAACTAAAGGCCCATGAGATTTCGTCGACCATGATGGGCCGGCCCAGCTAAAGGCCCACAAGATTTCACCAACCATAATGGGCCGGCCCAGCTAAAGGCCCACAAGATTTTGAGGACACTAATGGTCCGGCCCATTAACAGGCTGCCATGTTTTGGGCCAAATGCCGGACCATAATTGATTTGGTCCATTAGCAGCCTGCCACGTTTCGGGCCGAATAAAATACATATGACATCCGGCCCGTTAAAAGCCTACCATGTTCTGGGCCAAATTACAGCCCAGATCAGATCCGGCCCTTTAAGAGGCTTTGGGCTAAATTATGGACCATATCAGATTCGGCCCGTCAACTGGACGCTATGCTTTTGGGCCCACTTGCAAAAGGCCCATTTAGTAATTCGGCCTGATATTAGTTTCGTTATGTTAAAGGCCTGTTTAACATTTCGGCCCTATATTTATTTCGGCCTGTTAAAAGCCCGTCATATAGTTGGGCCTAACTACGGCCCGGTTTGTATCCGGTCTTCTCACAATCGATAATCTGATTGGGCCAAACAAGGACTGAGACAATTTTGGCCTGTTAACAGCTCGTGATGTGATTGGCTCAATCATGGGCCGGGGTCTATTTCGGCCAACTGCCGGCCCATGAGCTATTCGACACGTTTCAGGCCCTATCTACTTTTCACCTTCCTAAAAGCCCATTGAGTTTTCTTGCGAAAATAAGGCCAGCGGTTTACTCGGCCAATTAGAGGCCCAAATCTACTAGTGGGCCACTTTACATTTAGTCCTGTTAATAGACCGATTATGTAGTGATTTGCATGATGGCCCAATTATGTACAATAATTTTACGATTTGGCCGGTTTACTGCGAAGACATGATATATATATATATACAGTAAAATAACTGCAACATCGTGAATACAAAAACCTAGACTATACAATAAATAAATTACAGCATATTATATCCACTAGGCATCAAAGTTCATCACTATGATAATAAAAGTTCATCACTATGATAATAAAGCACAAGCAGACAGCAGATTACATACACTATGCATCAAAGATCGCCACCAGTGCAAATAAACACGCCGACAAAATAATATACAAAACCGACAACACTTCAATAAAGTTCAAGAAAGGTTAGCCGTGCTCAGGAGCTGCAGCGCAAGCAGCTGAGCAAGCTAATGGAACTGCGCTTGTTCGACATTTATATCCTCCTCACTCAGAAAGATAAAGAAGCAGATAGATGACAGGTTTTGCACATATAAGTATCAGTGCTGACAATTCATCACATTTCTTACTGAGGAATAAAGTGATACGGTTTAAAATAACATTAACACAATATGGCATTGTTCAGGTTAAGACATGGCAGGAAATGACATTGTGAAGGAGTTGGCAGCTACACGACACCACTGGATTACAGATCAAGAACTCATAAGTATCAATGGTTATTGTGCTGTCAATTTATCCCATTTCAGATTGGCAAATAAAGAGACGGTTTAAATAATAGTAGAATGATATGACATTGTCCATAGTTATGACATTGCAGAATATGACATTGTGCTGTAGTGGGCAGGTTCACCACACCACTGGATTACTGATCAAGAACAGAAGCATATATGCAGTGGAAAAGAAGATCACTTGCTCTGTATAGTTTAATTTACATGGTGTGAAGAAAGAACTTGGTTGTACATCTGAAAACTTAAATTGAGAAGGACAAACTTTTGTTTATGAAGTACATAATAAACTTTAAACATGCAATTTGATGCAAACACCAAAAATAAATAGCTGCAGTCATGCCTAACCAAATATACACAACAAAGTTTGAAGGCTTGAGAAGGACAACATTACATTATTGGTGAAGACATGCTCTATAAGGCCCTTGTCCATGCTGATGGGGGGGGGGGGCAATTCAAGAAATTTACCACATAATCTTCTTCATAAGCATTGCCTTTATTCTACATTTTGTTAAGAGTAAATATAGATGTGACAATATAAGAAAAAATGGAGAATATTTAAGATAAGATGAAGAGTCATGCTACATAACCAAGTAGCTATAAATGTAAGTACAGCGATACATGCAAAAGGTACAGCCAAGAGCAATGCAGAGCTAAACTTCTTAAGGACCATCAGTGTTATCCAACCTTATGGTAAGAGTAAATATATATCTGATGCGTAGAAAATGGAGGGCAAAGGAAAATAAGATGCAGAGTGATGGTACATGAACAACTACATGTCAATATAAGTACGCTGATAAAGGACAACAGGTACTTAGAAGAACAATGCAAAGCTAAAAAAATTCATTGTCATTGGATATATTCTACACTAATGTAACCATTCATAAAGATCAGATAATTTGGAGCGAACAATTGATAAGAAAGCAATCATGTATACTGTTGTCACATAATGAAGCAGTTATGAATTCAAGTACAGTGATACAGGACAACAGGTACTAACAAGAGCAAAGCAGCGGGCAGCATATTTGCGATATCCTGTTGTTCTTTTCAATCCGGAATTCTTCTTCGAGTTGATGTCCTGCAAAAAAGATCCATAAGGCACATGTGAAAAAGTAGAAGTTCAAATTGTCATGTCATATCATAGATGGTACCTCATCCTGGGAACGAGACTAGTACATAACAAGGTTTTTCTATTCAATGTCTTCTAAATTTAGCATAGGATACTTCACCGGAAATTCGTTTATAGACTTGCCATCAAAGTGTGATTTCCTCAGGTAACACCGATATTGCTGCAATGCTTCCTTGAAAAGTGCAAGCAAGCTTTGCTCGTCATGACTATCCGATTAACACTCACCTACTTGCAACAATGTAATGTAAATCATTGATGTGTTCAATCAGCAGAAAACAAGAAAATAATCGCCATTAATAATAGCACTTACACGTAAGTGGGACAGGAAGATGTGAAAATGGTGTTTGTCTTCACTAGAATCTTCCCATGACGGGAATATATGCACATAGTCCCTAACAACATTGAAAGCATTGTCTTTAAAACTAGGAATAACTGGAATGGGGTTCCAATCTGCAGGAATTGGCCGTCTCTGTAGTTGGGATAGGTCTTCGGCCAGTGGACTTGCTGTACTTTTTGCTAGAGTGGGATTTTTCTGTGGTACGGCTGATGCTATGGCAACTGAAATCGGCATACGTTTTGCTGGTGTGCAAGTCCTGTGTGGTAGGCTAGTGGTGTCGCCAGTGAAGTATGGGTACAGTCTGCTTGAGTCGGTCCTACGTTTTGTGTCACTAGTTGTACAACCAATATAAGTGGGGTGCTGTCTGATTTCCCCGACACCACCATGTTTTTCAAGGACTTTGCTACTGCTCCTTCAGGTTCGACAATCACCCTCTTCATTTTTGATGTCTGATGCACAAGAACATCATTTAATTGGAAAAACATGGTATGATGACAGATGGAATATGTATTAATAATGGATGGGCATGGCATCTTGACATATATGATGAGTAAACTAAGCAGATGGCGGTGCAACAAAGTAGAAGAAATGCAAGACAACATATGCAAGATACGTGCAATCAATAAAACCTTGCCAAATTAGAACAGGCACCTTGATGGGTGAACAGGACAGGCCATTTTCCGTTGACTCCTCGAGCTTAGAATAGTCATTAGGATCATATTCTAAACAAGAATCTACAGGTGGGGAGCATATGAGTCTCATTGCATCCAGAATGGCACTCAATGCCTTCGTGCCAATTTTGTAAGTTGTTGCAGTGCTACACAATATTCTTCTGATGCGCGGATTCAGATATTCATTGTAATTACGTATAATATCTGAGAACCATGAAAACATAAATAGTAGTGAGATTATCTTTCTAATGCAGAGGATATTCTAATATACGGACGCCCCTTTAAACCCTTGTGTGCTATCACTAGATTCTGATGAGAGAGCTCATGTGTGCTGCAATATGGTGCGTGCATTAATATAATCTGGCACAAGTAAACAAAGAAATAAGTTCCAGAAGTAAGGATAGTTAGCAGATGATAGGTTCATAATATACTGTATAGAGAGTTTATTGCCAAACCATGATAACAAGAGCACACAACAACTAGGCAGATCGTAGTATACATAAAAGGGGTACACCATAACCACGATATATAAATCGGTAAAGTGGAACTGGCTAGAAAATACGGTGTTGAATTGCCACTACTAACTGAAAGCCTATCGATCACGTACATGCCAGCTCTATCAGCTGTTGACTGCAGATGTCCCTGCACCCCTTCCAGACAAGGAACATACTATACGTACTAAATATAGAATAACAAAAGAGGAACATGTTAAAGAACAGAAGAGGAAGCATATTCTCGAGGTTCCGCTTCATTTCATACAATGTTGGTTGCCCACTCATGATGAATCACAGCGCCCAAAGAAATGCAATTCCATGTTGTCTCTCTATATGTGGCCACATGCATTTGAAAATCAAGTGGGAGCACTACCTGACCAATAAAATGTGTGTCTGTTAACTAATATCAGTATCATATGACAATTCATATTTCAAGAAGTAAGATTTGGCCTTATGATTGGTGTGCTGTTTAGCTTCAAGAGTGGACTGCTGCTAGTGCTGACACATAGCGGCTACACAGATTATAGTGTAGATATAACGGGAAAACCGTAAGCATCAGGAGTAAAATCAGCAAAGTGGAACTTGCTGGAATATATGTGCTAGTATTGCCGGTATGGCTAGAAAGGCTTCGGGTACCAGCTCTCTTCAACTGAAGGTGCAGTACTTTTATTATCAGTGTAACTCTCAAAGGCGACACAGCTCCCTGCATTTCATCGCTAATCTTATAGGATTCAAGTGGGCAAGCCACTAGAAATCCTATTCCTATGTTTACAAAATCCTACGAATCAAAGAGCCCAGAAGAGTTCAAAGTGTCCATCACAACTGATCATATAGACCTCTACATTGCAAATGTCCTTGCTCATCTTCACTACAAGGACCATACTATACTACTATCATACTCCCTCCATTCCAAAATATAAGTCTTTGTAGAGATTTCCACTATGGATCACATACAAATGTATACAGATACATTTTAGAGTGTAGATTCACTCATTTTGCTCCATATGTAGTCCATGGTGGAATATATACAAAGACTTGTATTTAGGAACATAGAGAGTACTTATTAAAGAAGAACGGAAGAGGAACATGCTAAAGAAGAGCAAACAGATTTTGGATAATAAAGTGTTCGTTGCATAGTGCCCACAAATGATGAACCAGAGCGCATTAAGAATGCAACTCCCTGCAGTCTCTCTATATGTGGTGCACGTGCTCTTCGAAAGTAAAGTAGGAACATTAGCTGACCAGTTAAACATTATCTGTTTTAGTAATATCAACATCATACCAGATTTGTATTTGAGCAACAAGTTTGGAATTATGCGTGGCACGTTCTTTAGCTTGATGTATTGAGGAGTAGTGCTAAGCAGGTATGGTGATGGTACTGAATATAAAGGCATGTCTGCATGCAAGTCGCGTGACTTTTGTCATTTGGGTCAGTTGACCATTTCAGGTGGTTGGATGAAGATCCTACGTCTCCTAACCTTTCTTCTTCCTCGTCTCTGATTCTTCCCGTACAAAACACTGCACGGGCCGCCCGCCGAACCACCGGCCCCCACCGCTTGTATTCCTCCGCCACCCCCACCCCCCACCCCCGCCCCCACCCGCGTCGAGTTTTCTTC
>NW_025228273.1:13407-52219 GCF_018294505.1 Triticum aestivum | reverse complement strand
TCGGCAGCGTGGAAGCCGATCTAGGAGGATAGACGATGGTGGCGGAGAGCGGTGGATGAGATGGTCGTAGGAGCGGCGCCGGCAAGGTGGACAACAGCGGGAATGAAGCGAGAGTACGGGATGCAAGGATCCCGGTCCGAATCCGTGGATGAGAGAGGTCGATCTCTTGTAATGGCCGACGGCGTCGGGGTATCAGATCCGGCATGGTGGAGGAGGATGGCGGTGGATGGGGTGGCGAACGGAGGAGGCTGGGGTGGAGAGGGTGTTTTGGCACCCACGAAGTATGAATGGGGAAATGGAGGGAGAAAGGAAGGGGGGAACCATGTCTTCAGGGCGCGCTTGTCTCAAATGTGAGGAAATTTACAAACTTAGCCCCCGTTCAAAATTTCCTACATCACAGCAATATTAGTTGGTTGGGGATAGGACGGTAATCTCACATACACCGAATATTTGCCGACGAGAATTTGTTTTTGGCGCCCACCATGTATGAATCAGGGAGGGAGTCGATTTCGTCCAAGGAGACATTGTGTTTTGGCGCCCACCATGTATGAATCTGTGTGAGAGGCGGTTATGCCACGTTTGAGTGAAATTACAAACCTACCCCTATCGAAACCTATAGAAATCGAGCCGATAGGCTTTGCCTGTCAGGGATAGGTAGTAATTTCCATCTCGTAGATTTTGGTTTCGGACGGTTACTGCGACTTTCCCCGCTTCGTTCAAATTTTTGTAGAGCAAGAGTGCATGTTTATCGTGCCAACTCAATTCGAATCCAGTTTGTATTCTATTTTTGTTCGGGCAGGATCCATTTGCGATTGGAATAAAATTCTATATACATCATTTTTTATATATACTTTCAAAAGCACAACAAAGAATTCTGCTCCTTTATATGTATATAGTATGATTTTTTGTGGGGTATATATAATTTGATTTACAAATACAATGATCTCAAAATCATAAGGTTGAATTAAAAAAAATTGAACCAAATTATGTTCTACTAAAATGTACTCCCTCCGTTCCTAAATATATGTCTTTGTAGAGATTCCACTACGTGTATTACAGACAGAACAAAAGGAATGAATCTACACTTAAAATGCATATATATAAATCCATATGTGGTTCATAGAATCTCTACAAACACTTATATTTAGGAATGGAGGAAGTATGGATCAGTAATATCTAGATATTAAATAACATAGATGCGCATGAATTCATATGAGTATGCATGTTTGATAGATCAATTTTTGTTCGAGTATGAACTACATGTATCATCATCTCAAATTCAAATATTTGAATCCCTTTTATTTTGACTCCTTTCACGCCCATCTCTCTTGCATCCTCCTTCATGTAGCTAACATTCTATTTTCTCGAGCTCACCCGCACGCTCACTTCATGTTTCTCCTATCTTCGCAAATAGGGTCTCTCGACGTCTCCCTTGAGAAGTGTCACACTCTCCCTATCAATATACATTACACCTTTTTCATTATCTCTCACGTCTCTACCATTCTCTGGTATCACTAGGTACCTAAGCTTTCTTTTTCACTGCCACACACATAGTCTCACTCGTCTTTCACTTTATCTTCCTCTCTATGGGGTTCTCTCACACACCCTGTATGTCTCGAGACATGACTCATGCCACTGAAATTACTCTCTCCTGCAGAAACAACATTTGTTGCGATATCCTTTCCGTCTCCATCCCAGTTATAAAACTAACGTTATTCATTTGTTTACTGATCAGGCAAACTCCCCTCAACGCTCTCTCTCTCTCACACAGACAACTCCTGGTTCCACTCCCCTTCCCGATTATCGTCTCTCTCTCACACCCACAAAACTTTCGCTTTCGCACCCCCGACTCATATTTCTCTCACATCATTGATTGACTAGCCTCTAGATAGGTTTATACACACGCACACTCGTGCTTCCACTATCACGTACATGTCTCTCTCACACTCATTGTATCTATGTAGATTTTTTGTCCCTTCTTGATACACGCCCTCTCAATCGTGAACACACACACTATCGCCTTATTTTAAGCTGATACCGCTCGCACACACACTCTTTGTGTCTTGCACACATGCACTCCATCCTCCTCCTCCCCCCCTCTCTCTCACACACACATATGGGCTTTTTGCAACAACTAGCAAGATGCCCATGCGTTGCATGGAACATCAAGATGCATTTGTATGAGTAGTTTATCTTGCGGGAGAAAAGGATGAACGAGGGAAGGTCTTAGTTGCAAATGTGGAGAGGGGTGTGGGTATCTTTTTGCAAAATTGCCATAGTTTCCTTCCTATGCGTCAGATATAAATTGGACGGCCTATATTGCAGGATGGCAGGCACATCATCATCACCAACTCTGTTTTTTATCTCTACTCTTATAAAAAGCATAGTCGGTGATGATGGTGTGCCCGCCATCCTGCAATATAGGCCGTCTGATATATATCTAACGGATAGGAAGGAAACTATGGCAATTTACCCGCACTCCTCTCCACATTTTCACATAAGGCCTTCCTTCATTCATCCTTTTCTCCCACAAGATATTGATGTTCCATGCAATGCATGGGCATCTTGCTAGCAAGAATAGAAATTAGAGATGTACCACTTCTCAAATCTTGAAACCAACAACATTCCTCCCTTATCTCATCAAAACCTCCAAAGGAATATATTTTCAGTGAAACATAAGATATTTTTAGTCATACACGTATTTCAAAACTAGACTCTTTTTTCTATCAAATCAGTGAATATGTATTAATCTACTTTGATCATGTGGTAACGGATTAGCACATTGCTAGTAGTTATCACTACTGTATAATTTTTTGGACACTAGACAAACGGTGTAGTACATATGTGAAGAGAAGAGGTGCACGCACGCAGTCGGTCTCTCACTGCCTCGCACACATTAGAGTTACGTAAAGGCACCGTTAACAAATAAACCCTAAAACCCTAGGTGCACGATTGCTGCATGCGTGGGTACCGGTACGTGGTGGAGCGCACCTTTGTAAGAATAGTCAGCTTGCATGATAATTTGATAAATAGGACTTGATGGTCGGGACCATAGGTGAACGACCTAGAGGCGGTGGCTCGCCAGTTGCCACCGATCGAGTAGCCATGTTTAAAATATCATTTTTAGCGGGGTAAGAGTTCCGATTTTCAAGGGCGCGTTATAAGTACTTAAGAAGTTTTTAGAATGATTGGTACGGAGAGAAAATGAAATTCATAACTACTACTGCCTCCTTGGTGTATGGTTGTATGGGTTTATGTTGTGAGATGTTGAACCTGGTAGTTCTAGGGCAAATACTATGGTTTAGATGTTGGTTTTCAATAATGAAAATCGAAAGGGGGAAACCCTTCTTTGATAAAAAAAACTACCACCTCCGTCCTGGTTTACTAGTCCCCATCGTATTTTTGGTCAAAGTTTGTCCACAAATTTTACTTGTAAAATGTGAATGGAAAACGAGATTTTGTTATACCCAAAAAAAAAGGACTAGAGGGAGTGATTGCTCTGACACGGACGCGACCTCTCATAATGCATGCATTGAACCGGTGCGCCGTCCAAGAGAGCCCCACTGGCTGCAGGCCTGGCTGAACACGCCTCCTCGCCGCATGCAACCGGCTTCGGACTGCCCCTCCTGCCTCCATTGAATCCGTGCGTGTGCCGGCAACACGTCCTTCCGCGAGCCGGCTGACATTTTAGAACACAAAAAATGATCAAAATATAATTAATTACGCATGGTCTTGACTTGTTGTGCTCACACTGGTAGCAGGAACTAGAGGTTTTTCTATATTTATAACTCTCCTTGCATTTTTTGGCTTTGAAGTGAATCATGGTTGTGGACCTTATCTATGAACGTGCATGTATATGTGAACCTGAGTTCGATGTGGAAGTTGAACTTGGAATGTTGGGCTTGCGCGTGAACTATACCATGTCCAATGCTTCATCTGTTACTGTTTGGAAAGTAATTGCTATTATTACATGACCCTAAAAATTTATTTTGTGCCACATCAGTAGATGCACGGACATCACAACAAGCATGTCGACTAGATAAACATTTGAACCTAGCTATTATGAAGGAAAATTTGTATTGACAACAGTTTTAGATAATAGGAGACGCATAGCCTGCTCTGCCTCTGCTAGCTTCTTTCTGGCTTCTTCCATCTCTTCTTTGGCTTGGGTGAAGAGAGCATCTGATTCCTCTTTTTGCTTCTTCAGGAACTCAGCTACATTCTCAAGGGCACTGCACACTTTCTTTCAGCCTTTACTAGAGCCACGAGGACACAAACAATTGACAACTCCACCTGGCTTGTGTGTAATCCAACAACATCTTGGAATTTGAACCTTGTGTCTAATCCAGCCTCATTAGGGAACTGGCACCTTGTGTGTAATCCAACCTCATTTTGGAAACATGATCCCGAGGTCGACCATACTTCCCTCCTCACAGGAACTGCATCCTGCCATGAAGTTACTTCTTTTTGGGATCAATACTCAGAGCAACCCAGATCCATTTAGTAGCAGCCAGATAAACAGGACTCGGAGAAGTGAATTCAAAAGGAAAAATATAAAAACAAACTACAAGGTGAGAACACCCACTTCCCACATCAAGCTAAAAGCGAAAGCACTAGGATGATTAAGACTCTTATTATTACACATGAAGAACATGAGGCTAAGAGAAACAAAAACTACAACATATACACATCGAAGAACACGAGGCTAAAGGAAAGTAATTGAAAGGGTGTTACTTACCAAAGCTTGTTTTATAGGTTCGGTGCAACTCCTCTTTAATTTGCCACGCTCCTTGAAGATGACCCCAATATGCCATGTTTGGTCTTCAGTGCTCCTCTGCATGTTCGCACTCGTGGTTTTAAAATCTCAACATGGCAAGAAAAATATACTAGTAATACTCCTGCATCTTGTGGGCAACATTAAAGGACTCGTCTACCATGTTAGAGCATCTCCAACAGAAGCGCAACGTGCGGCGCTTTAAAAAAGCGTTTACAGTGCTGAGATCGAGAAGTAGAGATAGCGAGTAGAGATAGAGATTAGATACTAGAGAGTAGAACATAGATAGTTCTCAGCATAGATATAGCATAGATAGATAAAAATAGATAGTTCAACTACTCCTCGTCATCTGACTCCTCCTCGGTGATGTCCTCCTCCGACGTCTCAATGTAGGCGTGAAGATACCGATCGTCGTCGGGTTCCCAGGGCGACGCTGCTCCTAGCCTCATGTTGAATTGAGCGTCCGCTTTTCGCGTAGGCTTGTCCTCACGATAGGCGGCTCGCTCCACCCTCCTCTTCTCCCTCTCCGCCCTCCTTTGCATGTAGAACTCACGCTCGTTGATGATGTCCTGCGGGAAGCATTGGCGCCATAGCGCCATGGCTTCCCCATCCATCTCGGCGATGCCAAGACGATGCTCCCGCCTCCGGTTGTCATGACGATCCTCGTTGGTGATAAGCCACGGAAGAGGCACGAGCTCCTGCGCCCGCTCCCGTGTCGGCACGTTGGGGAAGTTCAATGTTCTATGAGGCCACCAGAGGCGCCAAGCCACCGCATCGTATGCGTGGACGGCCTTGTTCGCGGTGTCGAAATTGTCGAGGCCTAGGTGCATTTCGTGGAACCGGATCTCGTTGGAGAATCCGCAGGAGGGGCGCGCGCGGACGCCGCGGTATCCCCAAGTTTCCCGGTGATGCAGTGGCATGGTGGCACGGTGGCGGCGAGCCGAGAAAGAGCAGGGAGAGATCAGTGGCGAGGCGCAGAGCGGGGAGAGAGCGGTGGCGAGGCACAGGGCGGAGAGAGAGCGGTGGCATGGCATAGAGCATTGGGAGGGTGTTGGATTTTATAAAGCGCGCCGGATGTCGCGCGCCAAAACTAACGTGCGCCCGGCCGCTTCTTCCCGTGCGCGTGATCCTTTCCCGATGTCCCTGCTATCTGTACTATCTTCTCTACTATTATATTTATTTTATATTTAATATTTATCTCTACTCTCTTCTCTACTTTTATATTTATTTTATATTTAATATTTATCTCTACTACTCTACTCTCTACTCTTTTTTTCTACTTTCTTTTCTTTTCTCTACTCTTATAGAAAACCGATATGGTGATGATGGTGTGCCTGCATCCTGCAATATAGAACGTCTGATCTATATCTGACACATAGAAAGCAAACTATGACAATTTTGCAAAGACATACCCACACCCCTCTCCACATTTGTAGATAAGGACTTCCCTCGTTCATCTTCATCTCCACGAGATAAAAAACTCGTATAAATGCATCATGATGTTCCATGCAACTCATGGGCCTCTTGCTAGTTTTTTTCTTTTAAAAAACAGAGTTGGTGGTGATGGTGTGCCTGCCGTCCTGCAATATAGGATGTCTGATTTATGTCCAATGGATAGGAAGCAAACTATGGCAATTTTGTAGAAAGATACCCACACCCCTCTCTAGATTTGCAAATAAGGCCTTCCCTCATTCATCCTTTTCTCCTACAAGATAAACTACTCATACAAATGCCTCTTGATGTTCCGTGCAATGCATGGGCATCTTGCTAGTTCTAGAAAACATTCCATCATTTGCCACACTACTAGTTGCAGATGAAGAACCTACCCAAGCACTGCGAGATACAGGAGCGACGCACAATTACAAGCTGATATTTTGTTGGACAATGGAGGCTATAACCAATTAGTTTTACGAGAACAATAGCAACCACGAAATTTGAAGGGTAGGTATGAACAAAATTGGAACTGCACATGTACTGCTAAGTGATTCAATACACACATTACCAATCGAGGAGGAGAACGATGGTCACGGCGGCCTCTGTGCATCATGGTTAGCAATGGGAGTTAGTTCATTGTCCATGACGGTGGTGCTTCTGCGCTTGGGGTCGGCTTCCGGGAAGCAGATCCGAGACCATGGAAGACGGTGCCGGGGAAGAGCATCCGTGTACGACAACGACGGTGGACCGGCTCCAGTGCGGCGTACGAGATCATTGATGAGGCAGATGCGCTGCGGTGGACGAGTGCGCCAATGGAGAAGGGGAGGAGCACGAAGGTTGCGGTGCCGTGGAGAAGTCTATTTTGTGTGGGGATAGAAAATGGGGAGTATGCAGGTGTACTACTTTGGGTGCCGGGGTGTGGTTGGCTGGGTATGGTGAACCTGAAGTTATGAAAATAGGCCCCTACCAACCGCAATCCGTAGACCTATTCCAAAGGTTATGATGGTAACTTCGCACTGCTCGAATCAGGGTCGCGGGAGATTTTCCCACCGACCTCAAAATTTTGTGACATTGAACTCCCCGTGTGGCGTGTTGGGTGATTGGGCTACGCAACTAGCGAGTAGTACTAGTATTCCCTCTGATTTTATTAACTCTGCATATTAGGTTTGACCAAAGTCAAACATCCTAAAGTTTGACCAAGTCTATAGAAAAACATAAACATTTAACATAACAAATGTGTATGATGTGAAAGTACATTCAATAATGAATCTAATGGTATTTATTTCTTATTGTATATGTTAATATTTTTGTTATAAACTTTTTAAGAGTTTACAAAACTTGACTTTAACCAATGCTAATACACAGACTTAAATAAAAATGGAGGGAGTACACATTTTGTTTTCTTTTGTAGTCAATTAATCATTTGTTGTAATTGTGAAATAAATATATTAGGCTGCTGACTTCAAATGTAATGGTCTATACAACTCAATAGTTACAATTATTGTTGAATTCCAAGATGTATACCAGGTCTATAGTACTTCACAATATGATCAAAGAAACATAATCCCAATCAAATGAGAATCTAAATGCATTTAATACTTATTACTTTGTAGGATGCAAAAAAACCAACCATAACTCTGCATCATCCATTATAAAAGCAACATTTTGAACACATCCCGTTGTGTGAATGAAACGTGTAGAGAGAGCTTGCGAAGATGGAGCATATAAGGCGGTAAAGATTGTGTGTAAGTGGACAAGACAATAGGAGAAAAACCTAACGAGAGAGAGAGAGAAAGAGAGAGGAAGAAGTTAGGTCTGTGAGATAGATGGAGACATGTAATATACATGAGACGTGTGTGCATCAGGATTCTGTAGATGTGGAAGAGGAAGAGACAACATGTTTGATGAGAGAACTGGAAAAAACATGGATGAGAGGGGAAGGATCTCGTGGGTTTAGGGATTGATAATTCTGTGCGAGAGAGAGAGAGGGCGGGATTGGTAATTTTGTGCGGGAGAGAGGGTGGGAAGGAGTTAGTCGGCAGTTATCACATCATCCTGCTTCCAAATGGGCCCGCATTCTCTAGTGCAGTGTGGTCGCCGTCTTCGATCTCCTCGACGCCCTCTTTGAAGGTTGAGGTGTTGTGCATGCTAGGGTGTAGATAAGCACAAGCGAGAGTGGTTGCCATATAGCCTTGGATGGGGATTAATTGTGTGCTCGGGGGAGGGGGAGTGTGTGTGCGGTGTGTGTGTGTGTGAGTGAGTGTGTGTGTATGTGTGTGTGTGTGTGCGCGCACGTGTGTGTGTGTGGTATTGAGAGAAATCAAACCTATGGAGAGAAATGTGTGTGTATATGATGGAAAGCTACATGCTAAATAGGTTTTCACGAAGAGATTGTGCGTGCGAGATAGAGAGCGATGTGCGGGCCTTGAGGTGGGCAGGGGCCAGGTGAGGATGTCAAAATGTGTGCGTTGATGCATGTGTTACATTCGATCGTGCAATGGACGAACGAATCGAGAGAGATGGTTGTTGTGTTACGGATGCTCCTCTCTCTCTCTCTCACACACAAGTACAAATTGAAGACCATTCTCTCATGTATACACAACATATCGGCATCTGTCTATGTATCACTCGTGCATGATCATTTGCACATTCACACCTCTCTATGTCTCTATCACACGCACTATTGGGGAACGCAGTATTTCAAAAAAATTACCCACTATCACACAAGATTTATCTCTATGATGCATAGCAACGAGCGGGAGAGTCTATCCACGTACCCTCGTAGACCGAAAGCGGAAGCCTTAAGTAACGCGGTTCATGTAGTCGAACGTCTTTGCGATCCAACCGACCAAGTACCGAACGCATGGCACCTCCGCGATTTGCACACGTTTAGTTCGGTGATGTCCCTCGAACTCTTGATCCAGCTGAGGCCGAGGGAGAGTTTCGTCAGCACGACGGCGTGATGACGGTGATGATGAAGTTACCGACGCAGGGCTTCGCCTAAGCACTACAACGATATGAGTGAGCTGGAAATATGTGGAGGGGGGCACCGCATACGGATAAACAATCAACTTGTGTGTCTATGGGGTGCCCCCCTCCCCTGTATATAAAGGAGTGGAGGAGGAGGAGGTCCGACCTCATGGGGTGCACCCAAGGGTGGATTCCTACTCCTAGTAGGAGTAGGTTTCCCCCTTCCCTAGTTGGAGTAGGAGAAGAAGGAAGAGGGAGAAGGAGAGAAGGAAGGGGGGACCGCCCCTCCCCCCCCCCCAATTCTGATTTGGCTTGGGGGCGCGTGCGTCCAACTTGGCCGCCTCCTCCTCTCTTCCACCATGGCCCATTAAGGCCCATTAACTCCCTAGGGGGTTCCGGTAACCCCCGGTACTATAGAAAATGCCATATCTCATCTGAAACCTTTCCTTTTTCCAAACATAGCCTTCCAATATATCAATCTTCATGTCTCGACCATTTCGAGACTCCTCGTTATGTCCGTGATCACATTCGGGACTCCGAACAACCTTTGGTACATCAAAACACATAAACTCATAATACCGATCATCATCGAACATTAGGCGTTCGGACCCTACGGGTTCAAGAACTATGTAGACATGACCGAGACTCATCTCCAGTCAATAACCAATAGCGGAACATAGATGCTCATATTGGCTCCCACATATTCTATGAAGATCTTTATTGGTCAAACCGCATAACAACATACATTGTTCCCTTTGTCATTGGTATGTTACTTGCCCGAGATTCGATCGTCGGTATATCAATACCTAGTTCAATCTCATTACCAGCAAGTCCCTTTACTCATATTGTAGTGCATCATCCCGCAACTAACTCATTAGTCACATTGCTTGCAAGGCTTATAGTGATGTGCATTGCCGAGAGGGCCCAGAGATACCTCACAATCGGAGTGACAAATCCTAATCTTGATATATGCCAACTCAACAAACACCATTGGAGACACCTGTAGAGCATCTTTATAATCATCCAGTTACATTGTGACGTTTGATAGCACACTAAGTGTTCCTCCGGTATTCGGGAGTTGCATAATCTCATAGTCATAGGAACATGTATAAGTCATGAAAAAAGCAATAGCAACAAACTAAACGATCATCGTGCTAACCTAACGGATGGGTCTTGTCAATCACATCATTCTCTAATGATGTGATCCCATTAATCAAATGACAACTCGTGTCTATGGTTAGGAAACTTAACCATATTTGATTAACGAGCTAGTCAAGTAGAGGCATACTAGTGACACTCTGTCTATCTATGTATTCACACATGTACTAAGTTTTTGGTTAATACAATTCTAGCATGAATAATAAACATTTATCATGATATAAAGAAATATAATTAATAACTTTATTACTGCTTCTAGGGCATATTCCATGTAGTCTCCCACTTGCGCTAGAGTAAATAATATAGATTACACATTAATGATTCTAACACCCATGGAGTCTTGGTGCTGATAATGTTTTGCTCGTGAGAGAGGGTTAGTCAACGGGTCTGCAACATTTCAAATCCGTATGTATCTTGCAAATCTCTATGTCTCCCTCCTTGACTTGATCATAGATGGAATTGAAGCGTCTCTTGATGTGCTTGGTTCTCTTGTGAATGGATTCCTTTGCCAAGGAAATTGCACCAGTATTGTCACAAAAGATTTTCATTGGACCCGATGCACTAGGTATGACACCTAGATCGGATATGAACTCCTTCATCTAGACTTCTTCATTTGCTGCTTCCAAAGCAGCTATGTACTCCGCTTCACACGTAGATCCCGCCACGATGCTTTGCTTAGAACTGCACGAACTGACAGCTCCACCGTTTAATATAAATACGTATCCGGTTTGGGACTTAGAGTCATCCAGATCAATGTCAAAGCTTGCATCGACGTAACCATTTACGACGAGCACTTTGTCACCTCCTTAGTCCTTTTCAGGTATTTCGGGATGTTCTTGACCGTTGTCCAGTGATCCACTCTTGGATTACTTTGGTACCTCCTTGCTAAACTAATAGCAAGGCACACATCAAGTCTGGTACACAGCATTGCATACATGATAGAACCTATGGTTGAAGCATAGGGAATGACTTTCATTTTCCCTCTATCTTCTGTGGTGGTTGGGCATTGAGTCTGACTCAACTTCACACCTTGTAATACAGGCAAGAACCTTTCTTTGATTGATCCATTTTGAACTTCTTCAAAACTTTATCAATGTATGTGCTTTGTGAAAGTCCAATTAAGCGTCTTGATCTATCTCTATAGATCTTGATGCCCAATATATAAGCAACTTCAATGAGGTCTTTCATTGAAATACTCTTGTTCACGTATCCTTTTATGCTATGCAGAAATTCTATATCATTTCCAATCAACAATATGTCATCCACATATAATATTAGAAATGCTACAGAGCTCCCACTCACTTTATTATAAATACAGGCCTCTCCAAAAGTCTGCATAAAACCATATGATTTGATCACACTATCAAAACGTTTATTCCAACTCCGAGATGCTTGCACCAGTCCATAAATGGATTGGAGGAGCTTGCACACTTTGTTAGCAACCTTTGGATCGATAAAACCTTCTGGTTGCATCATATACAACTCTTCTTCGAGAAATCCATTCAGGAATGCAGTTTTTACATCCATTTGCCAAATTTCATAATCATAAAATGCGGCAATTGCTAACATGATTAGGACAGACTTAACCATAGCTACGGTGAGAAGGTCTCATCGTAGTCAACTCTTTGAACTTGTCAAAAACCTTTCGCAACAAGTTGAGCTTTGTAGACAGTAACATTACCGTCAGTGCTAGTCTTCTTCTTGAAGATCCATTTATTCTCTATGGCTTGCCGATCATCGGGCGAGTCAACCAAAGTCCACACTTTGTTCTCATACATTTATCCCATCTCAGATTTCATGGCCTCAAGCCATTTCACGGAATCTGGGCTCATCATCGCTTCCACATAGTTCGTAGGTTCGCCATGGTCAAGTAACATCACATCCAGAACATGATTACCATACCACTCTGGTGCGGATCTTACTCTGGTTGACCTACGAGGTTCGTAGTAACTTGATCTGAAGTTACATGATCATCATCATTAGCTTCCTCACTAATTGGTGTAGGAGTCACAGGAACTGATTTCTGTCATGAACTACTTTCCAGTAAGGGAGCAGGTACAATTACCTCATCAAGTTCTACTTTCCTCCCACTCACTTCTTTCGAGAGAAACTCCTTCTCTAGAAAGGATCCATTCTTAGCAACGAATATCTTGCCTTCGGATCTGTGATAGAAGGTGTACCCAACAGTCTCTTTTGGGTATCCTATGAAGACACATTTCTTCGATTTGGGTTTGAGCTTATCAGGTTGAAGCTTTTTCACATAATCATCGCAGCCCCAAACCTTAAGAAACGACAACTTGGGTTTCTTGCCAAACCACAGTTCATAAGGTGTCATCTCAACAGATTTAGATGGTTCCTTATTTAACATGAATGCAACTGTCTCTAAAGCATAACCCCAAAATGATAGCGGTAAATCAGTAAGAGACATCATAGATCGCACCATATCTAATAAAGTGCGGTTACGACGTTCGTACACACCATTACGCTGTGGTGTTCCAGGTGGCGTGAGTTGTGAAACTATTCCGCATTGTTTCAAATGAAGACCAAACTCTTAACTCAAATATTCTCCTCCACGATCAGATTGAAGAAACTTTAATTTCTTGTTACGTTGATTTTCCACTTCACTCTGAAATTCTTTGAACTTTTCAAATGCTTCAGACTTATGTTTCATCAAGTAGATATACCCATATCTTCTTAAATCATCTCGGAAGGTCAGAAAATAACGATACCCACTGCGATCCTCAATATTCATCGGACCGCATTCATCAATAAGTGTTATTTCCAATAAATCTGTTGCTCGCTCCATTGTTCCGGAGAACGGAGTTTTAGTCATCTTGCCCATGAGGCATGGTTCACAAGTACCAAGTGATTCATAATCAAGTGATTCCAAAATTCCATAAGTATGGTGTTTCTTCGTGTGCTTTAAACCAATATGTCCCAAACGGCATTGCCATAAATAAGTTGCACTATCTTTATCAACTCTGCATCTTTTGGCTTCAATATTATGAATATGTGTATCACTACTATCGAGATTCAACAAAAATGGACCACTATTCAAGGGTGCATGACTAGAAAAGATATTACTCATTTAAATAGAACAACCATTATTCTCAGATTTAAATGAATAACCATCTCACATCAAACAAGATCCAGATATAACATTCATGCTTAACACTGGCACCAAATAACAATTATTCAGGCCTAAAACTAACCACGAAGGTAGATGTAGAGGTAGCGTGCCGACGGCAATCACATCGACTTTGGAACCATTTCCCACACGCATCGTCACCTCGTCCTTAGCCGATCTTCGCTTAATCCGTAGTCCCTGTTTTGAGTTGCAAATATTAACAACAGAACCGGTATCAAATACCCAGGTACTACTACGAGCATTAGTAAGGTACACATCAATAACATGTATATAATATATACCTTTGTTCACTTTGCCATCCTTCTTATCCGCCAAATACTTGGGGCAGTTCCGCTTCCAGTGACCAGTCCCTTTGTATTAGAAGCAGTCAGTCTCAGGCTTAGGTCCAGACTTGGGCTTCTTCACTTGAGCAACAACTTGCTTGTAGTTCTTCTTAAAGTTCCCCTTCTTGCCTTTACCCTTTCTCTTGAAACTGGTGGTCTTGTTGACCATCAACACTTGATGCTCCTTCTTGATTTCTACCTCTGCAGCCTTTAGCATCGCGAAGAGCTCGGGAATTGTCTTATCCATCCCTTGCATATTATAGTTCATCACGAAGCTTTTGTAGCTTGGTGACAGTGATTGAAGAACTCTGTCAATGACACTATCAACCGGAAGATTAACTCCCAGCTGAGTCATGTGATTATGATACCCAGACATTTTGAGTATATGTTCACTGACAGAACTATTCTCCTCCATTTTACAGCTATAGAACTTATTGGAGACTTCATATCTCTCAATCCGGGCATTTGCTTGAAATATTAACTTCAACTCCTGGAACATCTCATATGCTCCATAAAGTTCAAAACATCGTTGAAGTCCCGATTCTAAGATGCAAAGCATGGCACACTAAACTATCGAGTAGTCATCAGCTTTGCTCTGCCAGGCGTTCACAACGTCCAGCGTTGCTCCTGTAGCGGGTCTTTCACCTAGCGGTGCTTCCAGGACATAATTCTTCTGTGTAGCAATGAGGATAATCCTCAAGTTACGGACCCAGCCCGTGTAGTTTCTACCATCATCTTTCACCTTAGCTTTCTCAAGGAACGCATTAAAATTCAAAGGAACAGTAGCACAGGCCATTGATCTACAACGACATAGACAGGCAAAATACTATCAGTTACTAAGTTCATGATAAATTGAAGTTCAATTAATCATATTACTTAAGAACTCCCACTTAGATAGACATCCCTCTAATCATCAAGTGATCACGTGATCCAAATCAACTAAACCATGTCTGATCATCACGTAGGATGGAGTAGTTTCCAATGGTGAACATCACTATATTGAACATATCTACTATATGATTCACGCTCGACCTTTCGATCTCAGTGTTTTGATGCCATATCTGCATATGCTAGGCTCATCAAATTTAACCCGAGTATTCTGCTTGTGCAAAACTAGCTTGCAGCTATTGTATGTGAACGTAGAGCTTATCACACCGGATCATCATGTGGTGTCTTGGCACGACAAACTGTCGCAACGGTGCATACTCTGGGAGAACACTTATACCTTGAAATTTAGTGAGAGATCATATTATAATGCTACCGCTAAACGAAGCAAAATAAGATGCATAAAGGATAAACATCACATGCAATCAATATAAGTGATATGATATGGCCATCATCATTTTGTGCCTTTGATCTCCATCTCTAAAGCACCGTCATGATCACCATCGTCACCGGCTTGACACCTTGATCTTCATCGAAGCATCGTTGTCGTCTCACCAACTATTGCTATCATGACTATCACTACCGCTTAGTGATAAAGTAAAGCAATTACATGGCGATTGCATTTCATACAATAAAGCGACAACCATAAGGCTCCTGTCAGTTGCCGATAGCTGTTACAAAACATGATGATCATCACGTCTTGACCATATCACATCACAACATACCCTGCAAAAACAAGTTAGATGTCCTCTACTTGTTGTTGCCAATTTTACGTGGCTGCTACGGGTTTAGCAAGAACCGTTGTTACCTACGCATCAAAACCCACAACGTTTTTTCGTCAAGTGTGCTGTTTTAACCTTCAACAAGGACCGGGTGTAGTCACACTCGATTCAACTAAAGTTAGAGAAACAGACACCCACTAGCCACCTATGTGCGAAGCACGGCGGTAGAACCAGTCTCACGAACACGGTCATGTAATGTCGGTTTAAGCTGCTTCATCCAACAATACCGCCGAATCAAAGTATGACATGCTGGTAAGCAGTATGACTATTATCGCCCACAACTCTTTGTGTTCTACTCATGCATATAACATCTACGCATAGACCTGGCTCGGCTGCCACGGTTGGGGAACGCAGTATTACAAAAAATTTACCTACGATCACGCAAGATCTATCTATGTGATGCATAGCAACGAGCGGGAGAGTGTGTCCATGTACCCTCGTAGACTGAAAGCGGAAGTGTTAAGTAACGGGGTTGATGTAGTCGAACGTCTTCGCGATCCAACCGATCAAATACCGAACACATGACACCTTCGCGATCTGCACACATTCAGCTCGGTGATGTCCCTCGAACTCTAGATCTAGCTGAGGCCGAGGGAGAGTTTTGTCAGCAAGACAGCATGATGACAGTGATGATGAAGTTACCGACGCAGGGCTTCGCTTAAGCGCTAAAACGATATGACCGAGCTGGAAATATGTGGAGGGGGCCACTGCACACGGATAAACAATCAACTTGTGTGTCTATGGGGTGCCCCCTCCCCCGTATATAAAGGAGTGGAGGAGGGGGAGGGCCGGCCTCATGGGGTGCGCCCAAGGGGGGGATTCCTACTCCTAGTAGGAGTAGGTTTCCCCCCTTCCCTAGTTGGAGTAGGAGAAGAAGGAAGAGGGAGAGGGAGAGAAGGAAAGGAGGACCGCCCCTCCCCCCCCCCCAATTCTGATTGGGCTTGGGGGGCGCGTGCCTCCCACTTGGCCGCCTCCTCCTCTCTTCCACCATGGCCCATTAAGGCCAATTAACTCCCCGTGGGGTTCCGGTAACCCCACGGTACTCTGGAAAATGCCCGAACTCATCCGAAACCTTTCCGGTGCCCAAACATAACCTTCCAATATATCAATCTTCATGTCTCAACCATTTCGAGACTCCTCGTTATGTCCGTGATCACATCCGGGACTGCGACCAACCTTCGGTACATCAAAACACATAAACTCATAATACCGATCGTCATCGAATGTTAAGCGTGCGGACCCTAAGGGTTCGAGATCTATGTAGACATGACCGAGACTCATCTCCAGTCAATAATCAATAGCGGAACCTGGATGCTCATATTGGCTCCCACATATTCTACGAAGATCTTTATTGGTAAAACCGCATAACAACATATGTTGTACCCATTGTCATCGGTAGGTTATTTGCCCAAGATACGATCATCGGTATCTCAATACATAGTTCAATCTCGATACCGGCAAGTCTCTTTACTCGTTCTATAATGCATCATCCTGCAACTAACTCATTAGTCACATTGCTTGCAAGGCTTATAGTGATGTGCATTACCGAGAGGGGCTAGAGATACCTCTCCGACAATCGGAGTGACAAATCCTAATCCTGATCTATGCCAACTCAAAAAACACCATCGAACACACTTGTAGAGCATCTTTATAATCACCCAGTTATGTTGTGACGTTTGATAGCACACTAAGTGTTCCGCTGGTATTCGGGAGTTGCATAATCTCATAGTCATAGGAACATGTATAAGTCATGAAGAAAGCAATAGCAACAAACTAAACAATCATCATGCTAAGCTAACGGATGGGTCTTGTCAATCACATCATTCTCTAATAATGTGATCCCGTTAATCAAATGACAACTCATGTCTATGGTTAGGAAACCTAACTATCTTTGATTAATGAGCTAGTCAAGTAGAGGCATAGTAGTGACACTCTGTCTGTCTATGTATTCACACATGTACTAAGTTTTCGGTTAATACAATTATAGCATAAATAATAAACATTTATCATTATATAATGAAAACTAATTAACAACATTAGTATTGCCTCTAGGGCATATTTCCTTCACGCACACCGTCTCCACATTGACCTTCCGCCACAACACACATATGGCGTTCTGTCTCAGTCACACACACAAAACCAGTATTAAAAAAAACTAGGGCACACCTAAAAAGTCCAAATCCAAAAAGACACAAATCGGAGCTAAATTCAAATATATGGAAATATTGTAGCATCAAGAACTTCTCCAGGAAAAAAAGTTGATTAATATTCGTGGATTGTTTTCACACACACAAAAATGTTCGTTGGGTGTCCTTCGAGCGCGACACGGTGACACACCGTTTGATCGATCATGTGGCCGCAGTTCACTCGCTTGCACAGGATTCCGTATCATGGCTGTGGTAACTAATATAGGCGCAGCCTCAGTCTATTGTTTACATGTACTAGTATGGTTTTCTTTAAAGTTTTACCAACCCTATATAAAACTAAACTAAGGTCCCATACGCGCACTTCAATATGCCACCACCGCAATTGCGCATGTTGGCACCCGCCTGCTCCAGCTAACCATTTCTCGCCCATCAGCGTCGTGTCGCCGCCATCCCTGTACCGTGAAGCCGAAGGCTCTCCCACTCAACCTCGTTTGCAGTCACTCCTCGTGATGTCGCCGCGCTGCCAAGCACGCGAGCAGCTGGTAGGGCCGCGTCTATGCATGCAGTGTACGAAGAGGAGGACGAGCGCGTGCCCCAGCATGCCAGCACGGAGGAACTAGCATGTCATTCTCGTCTCCGCCCATGCAAAGGAGGCGCACATGGTGGCTGTCGTGGCGGAAGCCGGTTGCGCCCGCGCTGAGCCCGCACCCCGGGTGCAGACGCGGAATCTACCTTCGAGACTTTCAATGCCACATGGATCCTGCAATCTAAAGGAGCAATTTGGGTCAGTCGACCCTTGTGAGCCGTTGGATTCAACATGGATGGCTAGAAGGGATTCTTCAACCTCCAAAATTGATGCATTGTTCATCTTCTCAGCCCCCCACACGCCTAACCGCCTGCCGCCGCTGGCCTGCCATCCCCTGAACCGCCTGCCACCGCCATGCTCCCCCACCCCCGCCATCCGTTTAACCCCGGGCACGATCCATTTTTTTCGGCGAACTGCATTCCACACCCACCAATCATAAGATAGATCATGGGCACCTTGCCACCCTAATATAGATACTGGGGTAGCTTCTCTACCGTCCTCTTCCTTCACTCCATCGAACTTCTTTCACAAATTGACTGACCCAAATTATACTACTAGTACGAACGTATTAAGTACAGTAGGAACACGAAGATATGAGCAGTAGTACCAACTGCAAGAAGAATAATAGTAAGACATAGTACTAGTACTACTCTACGTACAAAAGAGTTCAAATAATGAGAAAGAACATAAACATAGTTCAGCTGGGGGCTCAGCACAACACACCCCTACAATAAAACTAATCAACTAGTCCGTTTGACACTGTAGTAGAACTAGCATGAGCGACGACACTGCCACCTTACTCGGAGTTCGAGTCCACGTCCTCGACTTCGTCCTGGTCCATCTTCCTCTTCCTCTACGCCGCCGCTTTTTTGCTTGAACCGGACACTGGGCTCTGCTTCTTCATCCAAACCTTTTAGATATTTAAAAAAAGGTAGGCATCCATTGCTGCGTACATAATGTGATCTTCATCTATTGTCTTTGACTCCCGTGCATGATGAAACTCGTGGTGAGGTTTCTTTAGTTTAGCATATGAAAGATCAATCATGGCTGCTGCTAGGGTCAGCATTCAAGGCTGAGAAGAGGACACCAGGCTTTCCTTCTGGAGATCAAAGGGTTGGCCTACAACGAGGCCTATCCGACCCAGGACATCCCTGTCGTTCCTAGAGTCTACAGTAACGAATTTCACTCATTCGTCCTTGGGGAAGTTCTTAAAATCCTGGCACTCAACGTCGGCATGGCATATGTGGTAGACCAAGCACACGTTATGTACGGAAACCTGGATCACGGCGGACTTCTTCTTCTCTGCCTCCTTTAGAATCTTCTCGCTTTCCAGGACTGTGGTGTACTCAACATCTAGCCCAGCGACCCACTCATCCTTTGAGTTTTCGAACATGCTTCTGAAGCGAGCAAGGCATCCTTTCACCATCGCAGATCCACGGGCGTAGATGATGATGAACTCATCGCCGGTGATGGCTCTAACCTGGTACTCAGCGGCGACCATCGAGATTTGGGAGGCCATGGATTTTCAAGGAGGGTTAGGAGAAGTTGAACTGGTGTAATGTTAAAGGACGGGACGACTGGGAGCGAACTATTGTAAGGTAGAAGACGGGGACGAGTAGGGCGTGCGAAAGGCATGGGGTTGTTGGCTTGCCCAGTGGATAAACGGCTGCAAGCCCCCAAAGAGTTCTCGAGTACTATGCGGGACCCACCATATGTCATGTCTATTAGAGCCATATCGTAGGCCTGACGGTATAGCTTCTGCCTGTTCGCATGCCATGCCGGCGCGTGGATGTAACTTCACTTAATTCCCTCAACCATTGTGCCTCCCATGACCTTCGCCTCCCTCGCGCGGTTGCGCCCTTTGAGACTTCGACCGGTTATAAATGAGCATTTTTTTGCCTACTCCGCATGCATGATACTCCCTCTGGTCCTTTTTACTTCCGTCAACCGTTTTTAAAATGTTTGACCAAATTTATACTAAAAATATCAATATCTATAATAATGATTATAATGAGTATAAAAACTACGTTTTATAATGAGTATAAAAATATTGATTTGACATTGTGAATGTTGATGTACATTTTTCTATAAGTTTTTGGTCAAAGTAGAGGTACATTGACTTCAGACAAAACTTAAATGCACAATGCAGACTAGTTCCTCCATCCTGGTGCGTGCCATGTCCAATCTAGTCATCACAACAAGGTTAGCTATTAGAGTACAACTACCTCCCTTCTAGTTTAAAGGGCTCGATTCAAAATTTTCATCTACTCTTACCAAGATATAGGCGGTGGAATAGTTTTTCCAGTGGTTTCTAGAGTCTGGACTCCATCTTCAGGAACCTTCGCCGCCGCCGGCAAGAATGCAAGGAGATGAACCAAAAAGTAAATGAGGCTGGAATGAGTAGTTCCATATTTTATACAGTGGCAGAGGTGGGTAAATATCTGCTATACAGTACCTCCAGTGGCAAGGCCATGTCTCTATGCACACACATGTCAGTCGTTGGTTCCAAGTAGATCAAACGGCTCACATTGTCCAGAGGCAGACATACCATCAGCACCAACTAAGATTTTATAGGAGTGGTCATGCATGCATGTGGTGTAATTAATGCATTGGTTTACACAATTTTTTGAGAAAAACAAGAGTACTAATTAAGTACTTTTGCAAACTATGGAATTAATTCCAGCATTCATCATCTACCTTGGTTGAAGAGATTTTCAAATTAAGCCCTATAAACCGGAAAGAAGGGAGTACCACATTACCACCACTATGACCAACATTAATCATCACATGCAATCATTTAGTGCACCTTCAAATCTGAACGCCTGCTTGAATCTCCTTGTCCCTCCAGCAGTCCCACTACTCCACCCCGTGTGGAATAAATCTGCATGCATGACTCTCCTCCCCCGCGCTCGTCCAATCCGTTGTAACCAGCAATATTTCCACCCCTTCCCTCACCCGTAATTTACTCGAACAAATATGCCCACGTAGCTGCTTCAGTAACTTAACTGTAGGTGCATTGGGTCATTGACACGTGGGACCAATAGGCATCTGGCCCATATGTCAGTGATGCAACTGGACCTGCAGTTAAGTCAGTGAAGCTCAGTCCATATATTACCTAGGTGTTGCATTGCTCGCTATAAATACTGCGCCTCCTACGGCATTCATAAGAACACTCACGTTCATCGCTATCTCCCCCCACCTTTTCACATCGACCACCATGGCATCCCCCTCCCAAGCCCTAGGCTCCCCTCGCTGCACCATGCGGATGGTCACGCATCGCTGTTCCATTCCATGCCACCACTAGTCGAGAAGGATGCATCGCCGTTCCGTTCCTCGCAACCACTAGTCGAGGAGGACACCTCGTCGTTCCGCTCCTTAACGTGACGCTTCGAGGTGGACGCGTTGGCGTTCCCAATCTCACCAGCACGCGCGTCGGAGGACGCGTCGGCTCCCCGCTACGTGGAGAACGCCGTGCCGCCCGCCGAGCCGTCCTAGCCTTGAGTAGCTTTGGAAAGAAATGGATGTCGCCTTGTGGGAGGCTTTGCCTCCGGCAGAGCGCGCCAAAATAGAGGCGGAGAAGAAGGCTGAGGAAGAGAAGCGCGCTGTGGGACAAGATGCATGGCAGGCCTATGTCGCGTCCGAGAGAGTAAGCCAATTGGCTCTTTGGCAGAAGGCTCGTGCGAGGGCCGTGAGGGTGGCAGAGGATGCCCGTGCCAAAGCCTTGAGTGAAGTCGGGCCCAAGCGCCTCATCTATGCTTGGCGGTACGTGGACCGTGTGCATGCTTCAAGTGAGGAGGAGTACATATTGCTGCCGGATCACCACGCTGGGGATATCGCGCTTGCCCACCGAGAAGCTGCCAATCAACACGTTGCAAATTGCGAGGCTGAGGAAGAGGTGTTGTGTCTGCATGTTGGGAAAGGGCCGCGCACCAGGGCACTCGTGGCGAGCGCCATGCCTTTTATTAGGAATATAATTTAGTTTCATAAGGCGATATCATTATTTTTGGGATACAAATGATAAATCGCGAACGTTCAGGAATTATTAGTGTCCTTAATTAAGTATGTAAAAGGAAAAGTTTGGAAACCTTGTGTATCCGTATGCATTTTGTAAGTATGCGCATATGTCACATGCACTAACATTTTATCAGTTAAATCTTTGCTCAAAATTTAGCACAAATTACAATCGTGATGAATAAACCAGGACAGAGGTACTAGTAGTAGTTTAGAAGCCCAAATAAATGAGTGAGGCGCCTTAATGTTACTCTCCACTGTGACTCGTCTTATGGGAAAAGATGGGTAAGAGATGGCTTATTTTTTAAGCCGCCAAAAGAACTGGCCCCTGGAGTGGTAGCTACAGATATTAGAAGTAGTAGCTAGGGATATAGTGTGCGAGATGAACCGGAGAAAGTAAATGCAGAGAGATGAAATGCAAAAAAGACGGAGGGTTTTGATCGTTCCTTGTCCGTTTATTTTACCAGGCCACTTATTACTGGGAGTGGTTGGTTTTTGCGATATGACGGCTTTACTGCCGCGCCACGAGCGGGGTGAGACTCGCATGCAGCGTCGCCCTCTACACTAGTACTACATCGGTCGTGGTTTATTAGTCCCCCATTGAATTTGACTAAATATTTAACTGACAAAATGTTAGTGCATGTTAACAAAAACTATGTCGTTGGATTCATATTAGAACATAGTTTTCAATGATATATTTTTAGGTGACATGCATCAGCATTTATCGTACTACATATAATGTTAGTTCAATTTTTGGTCGTACTAATCTATATTAAGGTGCCCGTGCGTTGCACGGAATAGTGAAATGTATTGATCGGGGAGTTGTTTATTTTGACAAAGGATGTGGGGGTCATCTCATGTGTAACGGGTATTGATAGGTTTCTTTGGATATTATTTCATCTCTAAAGCTCACAAACATCCGGATGAAATAGATAAAAAAGTAACATTTGCAAACAAAAGCGTTCAACTGTTCAACCTGCATCGAAAACTTGTGAAGAAATAAGACTTATTATGCTTTGCAAGAAATCATACCATGTTTCTTCCATGTCCACATTGGCGGGAAGGTCCCAGCTCGGCACAGCTGTAGTCATCTTGATGTAGCTAGTGTCGCCGCCCACATACCTCTGAGGGGTACTAACAGTGAGCACGCACTAGTAGATCGGCCTCGTGTCAGTGTCAGCGTCAGCGACATCGCCACTGAAGCACACTACAGAGACGGGGCGGCGGCCTGCGCAGTCCTCGCCGGTGCCCACGATCAAGAGGAAGACGCTGCCATCCTCCTCCGGGACTAGCAGGCGCTGGTGATCCTCCAGCGACTCCAGCACGGTGAACGGGTAGCATGACTCGTACTTGATGTTCTTTGCCGCGGGCCAGTAATGATAGACGGACGACTGCGTGAGGTGATGCACAAGGTCCGCTGGCGAGCCCCAAAACGGTATCAGGCACTCATAGCAGTAGACGAAGGGCTCCATAGCATCAAGGCACTCATAGCATCGACCAGGCCGTCCATCAAGCGGGAGTGGCTGTAGGGGATAGTGCGCCAGTTGAATATATGAGCAAGTTACTACAAGATTTAGTCTGAATAAGCACAAAATAAATCATGACGACTATAACAGATATTAAACTAATCATGTGGACTAGCATAGTAGATGGACAGATCGAATCTAGGACACAGACTAGAAACATGAATTCTACCACAATTTCGAACAGGAAGGATAGAAACACATACGGTGCAACGGGAGCAGCACCGTTGGCGTTGAGGTTGTCGCCCATGTCGTTGAGGAAGAGGTTGCTGAGGTTGGGGAAGAAATCATCATCGGTGAAGTCATCGTTGCCAGCAGTCACGAGAGTGAAGTCATCGTTCCCAAATTTCAACAGCGCCCGCTAAATGGAGTGTAGGAGGGAGTGGCTGTAGGAGAGGTTGCGGCGGCCGAATGGAGCGCGGGAGTAGCACACGAAGTAGTAGATTGTGCTCCTCCCTATAGTCTCTATCTCTACTCTTATGTCTATATCTACTACTATTCTTTCTTTTTTATAATATACTAGTAGCTATCAAATCGAATAGTATTGTGCTTCCAGGCTGCACGCCTAGCTGAACACGCCTCCTCGCCTCCATCAAACCCCTCTGTTAAACCCGCATGCAAACCGAGAAACCTACTCCGGCCCACAGGAGGAAATTGGTTGCCATTGGAGAATAATAGAGTCACGTCCAATCCATTTGAGTTAATTGCGTGTTAGCTTCTCCCACTATAAAAAGTTAATTGCATCCTTAATCTTGTATTCTAAGTACTCTGTGGATTCCACTGTTAGTATAGTGTACATGACTTGCAGGCTGGCTACAGATTCGTACAACAAGTTAAAAAGAAACAAATCAATCATTAATCTTGTATTCTAAGTACTCTATGGGTTCCATTGCTAGTACAGTTGCGAAAGAAGTATATATTAAAAAAATACAAAGCCTAAAGTTTAGGACAGAATTCGAACTCAGGTGATCGCGCTGCGAGCATCCGGCCCAGACCAGTACACCAGGTGTTCCTTGTGGACGATGCAAGAGATAAACCTTTATAACAATGAGCCCGTTTGTTGCAACGGATCCAAAGTAGAATAGTGCATATTCACGAATTTGAAACAAAATAGTTTAGTTTTGATATACATATCATTAAAAATATCTTATGTTTCACTCCAAATATATTCTTTGGGCTGTTTTATTGAGGTAAGGGAGGAATGTGGTTGGTTTCAAGATACTAAGGGGTTTTGTGTAAACCAGAGCACAGAAGTGGGAATTGTTGCAAAAGGCCAGAACTTACATCACAACCGTTAGATGCAGATCTAATGGTCAGAAATGGCAGATGGCAAACACACCATCATCACCAACTGATACTTTTATCCCTACTCTTATAAAAAACCGAGTTGGTGATGATGGTGTGCCTGCCATCCTGCAATATAGACCGTCCGATCTATATCTGACGGATAGAAAGCAAACTATGACAATTTTGCAAAAAGATACCCGCACCACTCTCCACATTTGCAGATAAGGACTTCCCTCATTCATCTTCGTCTCCCACGAGATAAACAGCTCGTATAAATGCATCTTGATGTTCCATGCAATGCATGGGCCTCTTCCTAGTAGGAGTATATAAGTATAAGTAATATAGGAGTAGGAGTAAAGAAAAAGCCGAGTTGGTGATGATGGTGTGCCTGCCATCTTATAGTATAGACCGTCCGAGCTATAACTGATGGATAGAAAGCAAACTATGATAGTTTGACAAAAGATACCCGCACCTCTCTCCTCATTTACAGATAAGGCCTTGTGTTAGTGTCAAAACCGGTGGATCTCGGGTAGGGGGTCCCGAACTGTGCGTCTAGGCGGATGGTAGCAGGAGACAAGGGACACGATGTTTTTACCCAGGTTCGGGCCCTCTCGATGGAGGTAAAACCCTACTCCTACTTGATTAATATTGATGATATGGGTAGTACAAGAGTATATCTACCACGAGACCAGAGAGGCTAAACCCTAGAAGCTAGCCTATGGTATGATTGTTGTTCGTCCTACGGACTAAAACCCTCCGGTTTATATAGGCACCGAAGAGGGTTAGGGTTACACAGAGTCGCTTACAATGGTAGGAGATCTACATATCCGTATCGCCAAGCTTGCCTTCCACGCCAAGGAAAGTCCCATCCGGACACGGGACAAAGTCTTCAATCTTGTATCTTCAGAGTTCGGGAGTTCGGCCAAAGGTCACAGTCCGGCCATCCGGACACCCCCTAATCCAGGACTCCCTCATTAGCCCCTGAACCAGGCTTCAATGATGACGAGTCCGTCGCGCATATTGTCTTCGGCATTAAAGGGCGGGTTCCTCCTCCGAATACTTCATAGAAGATTTTGAACACAAGGATAGTGTCCGGCTCTGTAAAATAAGGTCCACATACCACCATAGAGAGAATAATATTTACACAAGTTCAATTTGCTGACGTATTTTGTGGCATGACATCACACCACGGCCAAGCCTTTATTCGAATCGTTTTTACTATCCAACCTCAGCGCATTTACAGAGGCGGTTTCCTTGGCACGTCTTGTCGAAGCACAGATCGTGTCCCCTTATTCCGGGATTCTCATTAATACGGGCGTGGGTAACCCAGTCGTGCCCGTTGGCACGTCTCCTCTATCGAAGGCGAGTCCCGAACGGTCACGGGGAAGGCTCTTGGTATTCAAACACTTTATAAAGAGACCAAGGCCCCACTCCTTTCTTTCAATCTCAATCGAATCCGCCCCTCGCCTCGAGTTCCAACACCCAAAGCTCCAGATACAGGCACTTCGGACCTTCGATGATGTCCGGCTCCGACCTGCAAGGCCGGTGGATGCCTTCCTCCGTTACGGAAGAAGACGTGCTAAAGCTAAGAGATGCTAGGTATCTAACCGGCAAAATTTTGCATAGGCTGCCTGCCCAAGGGCAGGTTATTCCCACTCCCAAGCCTGGTGAAAGCGTGGTGTTCGCGTCTCACTTCCTTTGGGGGCTAAGCTTCCTGACGGACCCCTTCATGAGGGGGCTCATGTTTTATTATGGGTTGGAATTTCATGACTTGGATCTGGAGTCCATCCTCCACATCTCATCGTTCATTGTCGTATGCGAAGCCTTCCTCCGCATTACCCATCACTTCGGATTGTGGCTCAAAACCTTCAAAGTGGAGCCGAAGATGATCAAGGGGCAGCAGGCAGAGTGCGGAGGGGCTGTTATAAGCAAGAATGCTGACGCTCCATGGCCCGAGGGCTCTTTTCAAGAGGAGCTCAGCCTATGGCAACAAGAGTGGTTTTATATCACAGCTCCCAGGGGCACGAAATTGGTGGCGCCACCTGCCTTTCGCTTGGGTCCTCCACCGCGGCTGGCGTCATGGGTCAATAAAGGACTTGACTGGGGGCCATCTAAGGACGTGCCCTTGCCGCAGGGCCGCATTCAAGAACTCCTTGAGAGAGATCACTCTGGTCGTAGTAGCGCAGGTCATGCTGATTCGTTGCATCCTGCCCTGCAGACGTCGCCCCCTCCGCCTGTGGGAATTTAACCCGGAGGGACCACGAGCTCTCCAACATTTTATGGGCGCGACGCCGGTGGAGATGTACAAGCTTTTCTTCGGATCACAAGCGATGTGTCCGGACTTGACCGAGGACGCAGGTCTGAGCTGCAATCGCCCGGATACTCAAGTAAGTAGCCCTGTACCCGGACACGCTATCCCATATTTATCATGAATTTGCTCTCAAAAGAGTTGTCCCTTGAACAGGACTGGATAGCGAAGGCAAAGTTAATCAGGTGTCCGGCCCCCCTCCCTGAGACCACGCCGGATCCCGTGTTGACCAGGATGCTGGAGGTTGCGCCTTTGGAAGAACGTGAAGGGGGAAACAAGGAAGCTACCACCTCCGCGAAGGAGGTTGTCAGGAAAGGAGGGATCGAGAATCCCTCCATCCAGGGGAAGAAGAGGACCGCCTCTGAAGACCCGGAGACCATGGTCTCAAAGCGGGGGAAGAAATCTTCGTCAGAGGGTCCTGCGCCGAGGGATGCCTTGGCCGCATCGTGCCCCCAAGGGGATCATCCCTCCACCAAGCCGTAAGTAAAAAGGGGAGTTCTTTTTTTTAAATAAAGGATATCCCTGCCCTATTTCTGATGAAGATAACCGAAATTTTACCTTGTAGTTCGGATCTCATCCCTTCTCAGCAGAGCTCATCCTCGGGGGATCTTCGTCCGGAGATGATTGAGAGCGAAGCGCCTCCCCCTGCCATACCGTCTTGCGAGGCGGGCGACCCCGAGGTGTCGTCGCGGAGGGTTTCTCCGAGTTCGGTGGGGCTGGAAGGCAGTCGTATGCCCCCTCAAATCCCTCCGCGTCCGGCCTTTGGAAAAGGCCATCAGACGAGTCCGGCACCACCTGGTGCGCGGTTGGAGGAGCTGAAGGATCTGCTTAGGCGAGCGTCTATCTCAGAAGATCCCCTTGCGTTGATGGGTACAGTGATTGAAAGGATTTCATCTGCTGAGAGCGGATTGCATGAATCCGTCAGAAGTTTACTGACAGGTTTGGAGGTACGCAAAATGATGTACCTTCTGACAGTTTCGCATATAAAATGTGCCTTGTGTAGATAGTAGCCCCTGAGGCTCGGTGTGTTGTCAAAAAATGACAGCACGCCAAGGATCATAATCCCAAGTATAATATGTCGCCCTTCCTATGTAGGTGGCGAAGGGTCTGGTGGCTGGCCGGACTAATGAATTTGCCGAACTAAAGCGGCAACTTGACGTGGCAGATGCCGACGTCGCGCTTGTAAATAAGTGACTTGACGAGTCACAAGGTATGCAATTTCTCCGTGGACACCTGGTAAGGGAGCTTGATGCCCGTGCCTTACAACAAGTATGCTTGATGCAGATGGTGCCACTGCCATGGAGAACCTGAGGGCGGAGCTCGCCCGAGCAAAGGAGCAGGCTAAAAAGAGTGACGCGGCTACCTTAAAGGCGACCGAAGAGCTAAAAGCCGAACAGGCTGCTCACTGCCGACCGCTGCAAGCTTCTTGAAAAAGAGGATGGAGCAGTACAAGAGGACCTGAAGAAGGCCACTACCGAGGCCAAGGATGCTCGCTCTGCAATGAGAGCTATGAAGGAGGAGCTGCGTCAGGCCGGAGATATCGCAGGTGGAAAGCCCTTTCTGCTGCGGAGGAAATTCATGGATCCTAAATATGCTCAGTTGGACCGACTGTGGAGTGCAGAGGATGCTTATCTGGATTTGGCGGCAAGTGCCGCGGACGCGGCCGAACACTTCTGAGATCAAGAGGATCACGAAATGGAAAAGGTTTTTTGGTCGTAGTTCCATAATCCAGAGCGCTCACTTCCATTAACCGATCGCTTGGCCGAATGGGCAGAGCTGAATAGTTTATCCGGACTTGCCATGAAGGATGTCGTGAGTCTTTTGTGGCCGAAGAGGCCCGAGCCGAAGAGTTATTTTGGCTTGGTGCTGCAGTTCCTTGGTGCGGTGCCGCATATCAATGCAATGAGAAGGTCGGCATGCATAGAGGGTGCACGGATGGCTCTTGCCCGTGTCAAGACATACTGGGCGGAGATGAAGGCCACCGATGTTGCATCCCAAGATTCGGACTGAAGCCGAGTACCTGACGAGCACTATTTTCAGGAAGTTCTGCAGGGCGCTCGCTTAATAGGGACGCAGTGCTCGAAGGATATTATGTTCGAATAACATGTATTATTGTGAAACAATGTTTCGATGAAATATAAAAGCTTTTTATACTTGTGCCTTCAAGAATTGTAATACCTCCTGTGCGGCCGTTAATTTATATGTGTATATAACATGAAAGATGGCAGTCTTCAGCTTCAGCCCCCATGCATATAATGCGGGGGTGTTTGCAAAAGGCGTGTTTTCACACTTGATCCAACGTCTTGGTCCTATAAAGGAGGTGGTAGCGCAGCAAACTAGGCAACCGGACTATAATGCTTTATCAGTTTCATTTAGCCATAGGAGTTTGACAGTGGGGATACTATATAGCCCCTAGGGACACCGCGCTCACCTGAATTCGGGGCGCTTATGTGCCTGACCAGGAAACGGCCCTTCGTCTATGCGGAGGAATCCTGAAGATTCCGACGGGTCATCGAGTGGTTGACCAGTCTCACACTCTATCATGACAGTCAGTTTTCGGCTTTCTCTACTGAGGTGCTCGCCTGGACGAACCGGGGCACAATCGCAATAGTTCGCCTGGTGCCGCGTTAGCCGATAGAGCGGAACGTAAGGCAGCAAAACACAGGAGCCGGGCAAACCCAACATTTGACCAAAGACATGATTCGGAGCTGATGCATATAAGGCCTAACTCGAGACGCCGAACACTCCCTAAGATATTCGGTCTTTATGAAAACGGGCCGAACAACGCCCTTTGTAATAAGCCCCTGGTGTCCAGGTACGCGCAAAATTCTGACGTGGCCCATGCCAAAACGCCAGCCTCCTCCTTGGTTATAGCAAGAAACTAGGGTGTGTATCAACAAGAGACGGTAAAAATGGTTTACGTAGGATTTTAATCTGAAAAGAATCCTTGCAACGGGTCCCTACTGCACGTCTACGCCTGTGTCTCCGTTGTGCCGTATCCTGGACGGGTGTAGCACGGTGTTCATCTGTAAAAGAGAGGAACTTAGTTGAAAAAGATCATGCGAAAATGTACGTTATATTAAATAAACAAAGTACAATTCAAAAAATGAATAGAATTGAGCTTTATTGTCTCTTGTTGTATATGCGCGGAGCACCTTGTGCGGGGGTATGCGGCAGATAAGCCCTTGTATGTTTACGCCGGACTCGTCTAACCGTGTCCGGGGTCTGAACGATCTGTTTAGGTGCTTGTATTGGTGAAGCCGGTTTAGTGTGTGGCTGTCAAGGCAGTCACACAATCTTCCGCGCTCGAGGAACACTCGATATTTCCCTTTAAGGAGATGATGCCTCGCGGATCGGGCATTTTGAGTGTAAGGGATGCATAATGTGGTATTGCGTTAAAGCGGGCGAAAGCTTCGCGTCCCAGTAGTGCTTGGTAGCTACTTGTAAATGGGGCGAGGTGGAAGGTTAAATTTTCACGGCGGAAGTTGTCGGGTGAGCCGAACCCAACTTCTAACAGTAGAGAGCCCGTACAATGAGCATATGGGCCTGGCATTACCCCTTGAAAGGAAGTGTTGCTATGGCAAACTTTGGTTGGGTCTATCCCCATTTTTCGGATTGTGTCCAGAAATAGCAGGTTTAGATCACTACCACCGTCCATTAGGACTTGTGTAAATTGGACTCCGTCGATTATCGGATCTAATATCAAGGCAGTCCATCCTGCATTCCGGATACTTCTAGAGTAATCCTGATGGTCGAAGGTGATTGGTTTTAACAACCAGTGGCGGGACTCCTCTGGGATAGGCCGTATGGCGCGTATCTCTATGGGCGCCATTCTGTTTTTCCCTTTTGTCATGCAAAGTGAGTTTACTGTTTTGACTTCTTGTGGGAAATTCTTTTGTTTTCCGGTGCTCTGCTTGTGGGGTTCGTCATCGTCCTCGCTTGGTGTGTCGAGCCCCTTGTGTTCGGTGTTGAGTTTGCCGGACTGCTTGAAGACCCAACAATCTCTGTGGGTATGATTTGCAGGCCTCCCGGGGGTACTATGGATTTGGCATACCTTGTCCAAGATTTTGTTTAAGTTAGATAGCTCGTCCCTGTTATCCTTAGGGGGCAGTTTTTTATGATTCTGCCATTTCCATCCCTGACTTCGGATGTACTTGGGTCGCTGATACTGAATCTTGCCAGCCAGCTATCCTCTCCCGCGCAAAAGCGGGCCATGAGGGCTTGTTAATGCGGCCATTGTTCTTGGCTTTTCTTGGTCGAGGTGTCTGGCGAGCCATTCGTCTCGGACGTTTTGTCTGAAAGCTGCTAAGGCTTCGGCGTCCGGACAGTCGACTATTTGGTTCTTTTTAGTAAGGAATCTGTTCCAGAATTTTCGGGCTGACCCTCCGGGTTGTTGAGTTATGTGACTTAAATCGTCTGCATCCGGAGTTCGGACATAGGTCCCTTGAAAATTTGCCCGAAAGGCATCCTCGAGCTCCTCCCAACTTCCAAGGTTGTTTTCGGGGAGGCTTTTGAGCCAATGCCGGGAGCTTGAGGGGTAAGTATTTTATGGCGTGGAGGTCATCTCCTCTAGCCATGTGTATGTGGAGGATGTAATCCTCGATCCAGACTCCAGGGTGTGTTGTTCGGTCGTATGCCTCCATGTTTACGGGCTTGAATCCCGCTGGAAATTCATAATTCAGAACCTCATCGCTGAAACATAGGGGGTGTGCGGCACCCCTATATTTAGGTGTACCATAGTATTCGGATACTTGATGTGTTGCATTGCTTACTAGAGATTGCTTTCTTGGCCCGTAGATAGATCTAACTGGGCCATCTTTTTGATGCGAATCCATGTGCGGATCACGGGCCGGCTTGTGTGCGGCGCTGTTTGCCGCTCTATGTTTGCGATGGGGTCGTCTATCCGACCAAGTGGTCTCCTTGTTTTTTGATTGCGGGGGCTCTACGGCCTCCTCATCAAATTCGGGTAGTAGTTTTTGCTTCGGGTAGCTCTTTATTCGGCGACTATCGCCGTATTTGTCTGCGGTGTTGAGTACTTTGCTCCATCTGATTCTGAGCGCATCTTCCGCCATTTTGAGCTTTTGCTTCTCCTTTTTCAGGCTATGCGCAGTGGAGACGAGCCTTTTGTGGAGGTTCTTCTGCTCCAGTAACTTGTCTGGCGTGAGATCGTCCGGACTATTATCTTCGCCGGGGACGGGTTTTTTATCCAGATTGTCCTGTTCGGACGGTTGCTCGATAGCATGTTCATCATCCAGCGGTTTGCCCTGCTCTATGGCTGGGTCTGTATGGCTCCTATCTTTGTCGAGGCGGGACTTATAGCGGCGCTTACGTCGCTGTTTTGACTGCTTTTCGAGGGAATGATCCCTCGTGACGTCCCATTGTTCCTCGTCGTCGCTTCCTTTAGGTGTGTCCACCATGTATACATCGTGAGATGAGGTGGCTGTCTAGTGCCCTATAGGAGCTGGTTCATGTTTGTCTCCTACATTGTCGTCCATACCGTCGATGTCTTTGGAGTCGGAGTCGATCACGTCGTTTAAACTTTCAACAGTGGCTACGAAGTGGGTGGTGGGTGGGCTTCGAATTTCTTAGTCGTCCACATCCCAACCTTCCTGACCATAGTCCGGCCAGGGCTCTCCTGATAGAGAGAGAGACTTTAGTGAATTCAGGATGTTGCCAAAGGGCGAGTGCCGAAAGATGTCCGCGGCGGTGAACTCCATGATCGGCGCCCAATCGGATTCGATTGGCAGGGGCGCGGAAGGTTCGGAGTATGGAGAGGAGTCCGGCGCCTTGGAGTCACGAGCTTTGCAAAGGACAGGGTTGGTGTTCGGCTCAATCGTCGTAGAGATAGCAGCCCCCGAGGCGGTGTTCAGCCACACGTCCTCGATCGGCGCAGTCGGCTCCGAGCTAAGGGTCGGAGCGGACACTTGTGCGGCCTCCAGGGCACTGTCCGGCGGCAGAGCTAGATCATGCCCATTATGACAGTGCGGCGCCTTTGGCTGTGGCTCGAACCCGTCGAAGATCAAGTCTTCGCGGACGTCAGCCGTATAGTTCAAACTTCCAAATCTGACCTGATGGTCGGGGGCATAGCTTTTAATCTGCTCCAGATGGCCAAGCGAGTTGGCCCGCAGTGCAAAGCCGCCGAATACGAAGATCTGTCCAGGGAGAAAGGTCTTACCCTGGATCGCATTGTTGTTGATGATCGGAGGAGCCATCGGGCCTAAAGATGACGACACAGAGGAACTCTCAATGAAAGCACCAATGTCGGTGTCAAAACCGGCGGCTCTCGGGTAGGGGGTCCCGAACTGTGCGTCTAGGCGGATGGTAACAAGAGACAAGGGACACGATGTTTTTACCCAGGTTCGGGCCCTCTTGATGGAGGTAAAACCCTACTCCTGCTTGATTAATATTGATGATATGGGTAGTACAAGAGTAGATCTACCACAAGATCAGAGAGGTTAAACCCTAGAAGCTAGCCTATGGTATGATTGTTGTTCGTCCTACGGACTAAAACCCTCCGGTTTATATAAGCACGAAAGAGGGTTAGGGTTACACAGAGTTGGTTACAATGGTAGGAGATCTACATATCCGTACCACAAAGCTTGCCTTCCACGCCAAGGAAAGTCCCATCCGGACACGGGACGAAGTCTTCAATCTTGTATCTTCATAGTCCGGGAGTCCGGCCAAAGGTCGTAGTCCGGCCATCCGGACACCCCCTAATCTAGGACTCCCTCACCTTGCCTTGTTCATCCTTATCTCCCACAACCTCATTGCCAAGCAATTAAAAAAGGAAGTCTCTGGAACAATCTGGCATGGTGGCCGCTGCCGGCCTTGTCCATCCCCATGCCTCCGCCCAGTCCGACCACCAGTTACCACCACGCCCCACTCCTCCTCATCATATTTATCATCTTTCTCAAGATATTGTTTTTTCGATGAAATGGTCGAGATACCATGTTTTCGATAAAATTCTTGAGATATCATTAGTTTTTACACATGGGATTACTCCTGCATGGGTCAATCACAATAGTTGTTTTGTAAAAAAATGCATTAGATTTTACAACTATGTTATTATCATTGTTAGTGGTCATCCTTGTATGTTCGGAGCTCTTCTAGCTCTTTGGTAGTTCATCTTTTGCTTCCTGTTTTCTCGAATACTTTGATGTATCGCGAATGACTTTCGGGCTTGGTTTCCCTTAATGGAAATGGTAACGGGGGAAACCCTTCTGTGATATAAAAAATCATTGTTAGTGGTCAGCCAGTGCAAGTTATAGGCCCGGGTGTTTTAACATTTTTTACTAATGATATCTGGCAATTGTTCGCCATGAGCTCAATCATGGCGAATCCTACGTAACTGTCAGATTTCCATCCGACCATGGCCTGTTTTTAAGCCATAGTATTTCTAAAAACCTCCACCCTAACACACATACTGTAACTGCGTCGTGGGCGTTTGCAACTGCCATGTCTGCCAGCGAAAGTTTGCTGTGGATTGGAGTTAGCACCGATGGCAGTTCGTAGTCGTTCCACGCTCGGGCATTGAAGTTTGTAACTATTTTAGATTAGAATATATTAATCCTCTGGTGCTAGTAGTAGAGCAGAGTCCGGCTCCACTACTACTCTAGTTAAGCAAGTTAGGACATAGTAGTAGGTACAGTAGGGAGTACCAGTACTGTGATCACCCTACGCTACTGGTACGTGTCTCATTAGTCAAGCGGCATGCTGTAGTCATCATCACCTGTCTACTTCCTGCAGCACATATTCGCTTCTGCATCCTTGTTCGCACATAATCGTCCAATCTTCCATCCCCGCTAAGGCGCCTCCCCCCTCTTCTGAAACCCAAGCACTAACAATGGCAGACTCAAGCAGCGTGTGCCGAAAGAGTGGCTAGAATTCTCTCCCCATAGAGGTAATCAAGCTCATTGTTTCACGTGTGGACAATCTCAGTACCATGTCGCTCGTCGCGTGCTCATCGGGGCTGTACCGTTTACTCAAAGCCCTCAGGCCGGAGCTTTTTAAGCTAGCTCCTTGCTTGATGATGCTGCCTGATCTTCAGAAACGGCGTGTCACGCAGCATAACGATCGTAGGGTGGCGAGCATCAACCCTCTTGACTGCAATCTGATCCACGTCACCCTCAACTACATTAATGGTATGTACTGGGTCAGCATGAACACGTCTTGGATGGTTCTCGTGAACGGTGGCGGCAGATGGATGCTCGTGGAGGTCTACACCCAGCGATTGATCCCCTTCCTTCGACTAACACTGCACTGCTTTGGCACCGCGGCCCAGAATACTCAGAATCTTATAGTATCCAACACGATACCAAGTTTGATTTGCTCAAGGTTGTAATCTGCCAAGTGCCCACAAGATCTGCGAATTATAAAGACTTCAGGCTAATTGCGTTCTTCAACCACGGTCTTGCCTATCTGACAGGTCACTACAGTAAGCAGATAAATCTGCACGTCCATCGCAGGATCATACATCCTCCATGGTTCTTTGATGCCACAAGGGCTTCATTTACACTGTCGACTCCTTCTATGGCTGGACGTATTGCTGGCCTACTCCAGTCATCACTGCAAACGACTATTACAACAGTATGTTACTTTCCTATGATATCATGATGGCTTGCTTATATTACTGTCAACATTTACTGAAAAAATATTCATGCTCATAACATGCCGTTCTTAAGATTCACTACATTAAGAGCCCTTTTTTATTTGACTCCAACTTGATATGATGTTGTGAGGACTAAGGAGATGTTTCTCGATTATGGAGGTGATAAAAGAGTTTGTTGTAAAAGTTACATCGGTGCAAACTTTTACACTGATCCAGATGACTCTAAGGCTCAATCTGGATACATATTGAAAGTAGGAGCAATTAAGCTAGAGTAGCTCCATGCAGAGCATTGAATACATAGAATATTTGCAAAATACATACGACTCTGAATGTGACAGACCCGTTGATTAAGCTTCTCTCACGAGCAAAACATGATCACACCTTAGTACTCTTTGGGTGTTAATCACATAGCGATGTGAACTAGATTATTGACTCTAGTATACCCTTTGGGTGTTGGTCACATGACGATGTGAACTATGGGTGTTAATCATATACAGATATGAATATTGGTGTTAAATCACATGGCGGTGTGAACTACATTATTGACTCTAGTGCAAGTGGGAGACTGAAGGAAATAAGCCCTAGAGGCAATAATAAAGTTATTATTCATTTCCTTATTTCATGATAATTGTTTATTATTCATGCTAGAATTGTATTAACCGGAAACATAATACATGTGTGAATACATAGACAAACATAGTGTCACTAGTATGCCTCTACTTGACTAGCTCGTTTATCAAAGATGGTTATGTTTCCTAGCCATGGACAAAAGAGTTGTCATTTGATTAACGGGATCACATCATTAGGAGAATGATGTGATTGACTTGACCCATTCCGTTATCTTAGCACTTGATCGTTTAGTATGTTGCTACTGCTTTCTTCATGACTTTTACATGTTCCTATAACTATGAGATTATGCAACTCCCGTTTACCGGAGGAACACTTTGGGTTCTACCAAACGTCACAACGTAACTGGGTGATTATAAAGGAGTACTACAGGTGTCTCCAAAGGTACATGTTGGGTTGGCGTATTTCGAGATTAGGTTTTGTCACTTCGATTGTCGGAGAGGTATCTCTGGGCCCTCTCGGTAATGCACATCACTATAAGCCTTGCAAGCAATGTAGCTAATGAGTTAGTTACGGAATGATGCATTACATAACGAGTAAAGAGACTTGCCGGTAACGAGATTGAACTAGGTATTAGATACCAACGATCGAATCTCGGGCAAGTAACATGCCGATGACAAAGGGAACAAAGTATGTTGTTATGCGGTT
This sequence comes from Triticum aestivum, assembly GCF_018294505.1. NCBI lineage: Eukaryota > Viridiplantae > Streptophyta > Magnoliopsida > Poales > Poaceae > Triticum > Triticum aestivum. Next base: position 15,000 of record NW_025228273.1, on the reverse strand, counting down.
TGACCGATAAAGATCTTCGTAGAATATGTAGGAGCCAATATGGGCATCCAGGTTCCACTATTGGTTTTGACCAAGAATAGTTCTAGGTCATGTCTACATAGTTCTCGAACCCGTAGGGTCCGCACGCTTAAGGTTTCGATGACAGTTATATTATGAGTTTATGAGTTTTGATGTACCGAAGGAGTTCGGAGTCCCGGATGAGATCGGCGACATGACGAGGAGTCTCGAAATGGTCGAGACGTAAAGATTGATATATTGGACGACTATATTCGGAGTTCAGAAAGGTTCCGAGTGATTCGGGTATTTTTCGGAGTACCAGAGAGTTATGGGAATTCGCCGGGGAGCAGTATTGGGCCTTATTGGGCCATACGGGAAAGAGAGACGGGCTGCCTAGGGCAGGCCACGCGCCCCCCAAGGCCTAGTCCGAATTAGACTAGGGGGAGGGGCCGCACCCCCTCCTTCCTTCCCTTCTCTCTTCCCCTTCCTTCTCTCCTACTCCTACTAGGAAAGGAGGAGTCCTACTCCCGGTGGGAGTAGGACTCCCCCCTTGGGCGCGCCTCCTCCTCTTTGGCTGGCCCTCCTCCCCTTGCTCCTTTATATACGGGGGCAGGGGGGCACCCCATGACACACAAGTTGATCTTCATGATCGTTCCTTAGCCGTGTGCGGTGCCCCCCTCCACCATATTCCACCTCGGTCATATCGTCGCGGAGTTTAGGCGAAGCCATGCGCCGGTAGAGCATCATCATCGTCACCACGCCGTCGTGCAGACGGAACTCATCCCCGACACTTTGCTGGATCGGAGTCCGGGATCGTCATCGAGCTGAACGTGTGCTGAACTCGGAGGTGTCGTACGTTCGGTACTTCGATCGGTCGGATCGTGAAGATGTACGACTACATCAACCGCGTTGTCATAACGCTTCCGCTTTTGGTCTACAAGGGTATGTAGATTACACTCTCCCCCCTCGTTGCTATGCCATCACCATGATCATGCGTGTGCGTAGGAATTTTTTTGAAATTACTACGTTCCCCAACACCAGAATCGTCAAAAACCGCGAGTGTTGATGTCTGACACGTAAACGCACCCCGGGGTTCGTTAATCATGGAAATCACTCTGGGACCCCATAAAAGTGAGTAATAGTCCACAAAACGGGCCAGAATCGGCGAAAACTGTGACTGTTGATGACCGACATGTAAGTGCACCTTGGGGTTCGACAACCATGGAAATCGCTTTGGGACCCCAAAAAGGTGAGTAATAGTCCACGAAACGGGCCAGAATTGACAAAAACCATGAGTGTTGATGACCGACACGTAAACGCACCACGGGGTTTATTAATTGTGGAAATCACTCGGAGACCCCAAAACAGACAGTAATAGTCCATAAAACGGGCAAGAATTAGCCAAAACTATGAGTGTTGATGACCGACACGTAAGTGCACCTTGGGGTTCAACAATTATGGAAATCGCTTCGTGACCGCAAAACGGTGAGTAATAGTCCATGAAACGATCCAGAATCGTCAAAAACTATGAGTGTTGATGTCTGACACGTGAACGCATCCCGGGGTTCGTTAATCATGGAAATCACTCTGGGACCC
>NW_025228273.1:11520-12579 GCF_018294505.1 Triticum aestivum | reverse complement strand
AAGAAACGGGCCAGAATCGGCCAAAACTGCGATTGTTCATGACCGACATGTAAGCGCACCTTGGGGTTCGACAACCATGGAAATCGCATTGGGACCCCAAAAGGTGAGTAATAGTCCATGAAACGGGCCAGAATCGACAAAAACCATGAGTGTTCATGACCGACACTTAAACGCACCACGGGGTTTGTTAATCGTGGAAATCACTCCGGGACCCCAAAACAGTCAGTAATAGTCCACGAAACGGGCCAGAATTGGCCAAAACTATGAGTGTTGATGACCGACACGTAAGTGCACCTTGGGGTTCAACAACTACGGAAATTGCTTCGTGACCGCAAAACAGTAAGTAATAGTCCATGAAACGTTCCAGAATCGTCAAAAACCGCGAGTGATGATGTCTGACACGTAAAAGCACCCCGGGGTTCGTTAATCATGGAAATCACTCTGGGACCCCAAAAATGTGAGTAATAGTCCACAAAACGGGCCAGAATCGGCGAAAACTGTGACTGTTGATGACCGACATGTATGCGCACCTTGGGGTTCAACAACCATGGAAATCGCTTTGGGACCCCAAAAAGGTGAGTAATAGTCCACGAAACAGGCCAGAATCGACAAAAACCACGAGTGTTGATGACCGACACGTAAACGCACCACGGGGTTTGTTAATTGTGGAAATCACTCCGAGACCCCAAAACAGACAGTAATAGTCCAAAAAACGGGCCAGAATTGGCCAAAACTATGAATGTTGATGACCGACACGTAAGTGCACCTTGGGGTTCAACAATTATGGAAATCGCTTCGTGACCGCAAAACGGTGAGTAATAGTCCATGAAACTGTCCAGAATCGTCAAAAACCGCGAGTGTTGATGTCCGACACGTGAACGCACCCCGGGGTTCGTTAATCATGGAAATCACTCTAGGACCCCAAAAAAGTGAGTAATAGTCCACAAAACGGGCCAGAATCGGCGAAAACTGTGACTGTTGATGACCGACATGTAAGCGCACCTTGGGGTTCAACAACCATGGAAATAGCTTTGGGACCCCAAAAAGGTGAGTAATAGT
>NW_025228273.1:7861-9597 GCF_018294505.1 Triticum aestivum | reverse complement strand
TCCGAGACCCCAAAACAGACAGTAATAGTCCACAAAACGGGCCAGAATTGGCCAAAACTATGAGTGTTGATGACCGACACGTAAGTGCACCTTGGGGTTCAACAATTATGGAAATCGCTTCGTGACCGCAAAACGGTGAGTAATAGTCCATGAAACGGTCCAGAATCGTCAAAAACCGCGAGTGTTGATGTCTGACACGTGAACGCACCCCGGGGTTCGTTAATCATGGAAATCACTCTGGGACCCCAAAAAAGTGAGTAATAGTCCACAAAACGGGCCAGAATCGGCGAAAACTGTGACTGTTGATGACCGACATGTAAGTGCACCTTGGGGTTCAATAACTATGGAAATCGTTGTGGGATCCCTAAACGGTGAGTAATAGTCCACGAAACGGGTCAGAATTGGCCAAAACTGTGAGTGTTGACGACGGGCCCGTAAACGCACCGTAGGGATCGTCAATCATGGAAATCGGTCTGGGACCCCAAAATGGTGAGTAACAGTGCACAAAATGTACCAGAATCAGCCAAAATTGTGAGTGTTGATGAACGACACGTAAACGCACCCCGGTGTTCGTCAATCGTGGAAATCACTTCGGGACCCCAAAACCGAGTAATAGTCCAAGAAACGGGCCAGAATCGGCCCGAACTGCGAGTCTTGACAACCAACACGTAAGCACATCTTGGGGTTCGACAACCATGGAAATCGCTTTGGGATTCTAAAACGGTGAGTAATAGTCCATGAAAGAGCCCTGAATCGGTAAAACCTAGGGTTATTGATCAACGATACTTAAATGCACCCCGGCGTTCGTCAATCATGGATATCGCTCACGGACCAGAAATCAGTAAGTAATAGCCCATGAAAAGGGCCAAAATTGGCCAAAACTGCAAATGTTGATGACCGACACATAAACACACCGGTGTTCGTCGATCGTGGAAATCACTACGTGACCCCAAAACTGAGTAATAGTCCAAGAAACGGGCCAGAATCGGCTAAAACTGCGATTGTTGATGACCGACATGTAAGCGCACCTTGGGGTTCGACAACCATGGAAATCGCATTGGGACCCCAAAAGGTGAGTAATAGTCCAGGAAACGGGCCAGAATCGACAAAAACCATGAGTGTTCATGACCGACACTTAAAAGCACCACGGGGTTTGTTAATCGTGGAAATCACTCCGGGACCCCAAAACAGTCAGTAATAGTCCACGAAACGGGCCAGAATTGGCCAAAACTATGAGTGTTGATATCTGACACGTAAACACACCCCGGGGTTCGTTAATCATGGAAATCACTCCGGGACCCCAAAAAAGTGAGTAATAGTCCACAAAATGGGCCAGAATCGGCGAAAACTGTGACTGTTGATGACCGAGACGTAAGCGCACCTTGGGGTTCGACAACTATGGAAATCGTTCCGGGACACCAAAACAGTGAGTAATAGTCCATGAAACGGGCCAGAATCGACCAAAACTGCCAGTATTGATGACCGACACGTAAGCGCACCCCAGGGTTCATTAATTGTGCAAATCACTCTAGGACCCCAAAATAGTGAGTAATAGTCCACGAAACGGGCCAGAATCGACCAAAACTGCCAGTGTGGATGACTGACACGTAAGCGCACCTTGGGGTTCAACAACTATGGAAATCGCTACGGGACCCCAAAACAGTGTTTATGACTGACACGTAAATGCACTCCAGGGTTCGTTAATCGTGGAAATCACTCCGGGACCCCAAACTAGT
>NW_025228273.1:5559-7322 GCF_018294505.1 Triticum aestivum | reverse complement strand
ATCGGCCAAAACTGCCAATGTTGATGACTGATACGTAAGCGCACCTTGGTGTTCAACAACTATGGAAATCGCTCCGGAACCCCAAAAGAGTGAGTAATAGTCCACGAAACAGACCAGAATCGGCAAAAACTGCCAGTGTTGATGACCGACACATAAGCGCACCTTGGGGTTTGACAACTATGGAAATCATTTCGGGACCCCAAAACAGTGGGTAATAGTTCATGAAACGGGCCAGAATCGGCCAAAACTGCCAGTGTTGATGACCGACACGTAAGCGCACCTTAGGGTTCAAAAACTATTCAAATCGCTTTGGGACCCCAAAACAGTGAGTAGTAATCCAAGAAACGGGTCAAAATCGGCCAAAACTGCCAGTGCTGATGACCAACACGTAAACGCACCCCAGGGTTCGTTAATTCTGGAAATCACTCCGCTTACGTGTCAAAACTGCCAGTGCTGATCACTAACACGTAAGTGCATCTTGGGGTTCAACAACTATGGAAATCGCTCTGGGACCCCAAAAAAATGGGTAATAGTCCATGAAGCGGGCCAGAATCGGTCAAAACTGCCAGTGTTGATGACCGACACATAAGTGCACCTTGGTGTTCAACAACTATGGAAATCGTTTTGGGACCCCAAAACAGTGAGTAATAATCGAAGAAACGGGTCAGAATCAACGACACGTAAACGCACCACAGGGTTCGTTAACCATGGAAACCACTCCGGGACCCCAAAACAGTGACTAATAGTCCATCAAACGGGCCAGAATTGGCCAAAACTGCCAGTGTTGATGACCGACACGTAAGCGGACCTTGGGGTTCAACAATTATGGAACTCGCTTTGAGACCCCAAAAAGGTGAGTAATAATCCAAGAATCGGGCCAGAATCGGCCAAAACATCAAGTGTTGATGACCGACACGTAAACGCACCCCATTGTTTGTTAATCGTGGAAATAACTCCAGGACCCCAAAATAGTAAGTACTAGTCCATGAAATGGGCCAGAATCGGCCAAAACTACGAGTGTTGATGACCGAGACGTAAGCGCACCTTGGGGTTCAACAACTATGGAAATCGTTCCGGGACACCAAAATAGTGAGTAATAGTCCATGAAGCAGGCCAGAATCGGCCAAAACTGCCAGTGATGATGACCGACACGTAAACGCACCACAGGGTTCGTTAACCATGGAAACCACTCCGGGACCCCAAAGCCGTGAGTAATAGTCCATGAAACGGGCCAGAATCACCAAAACTGCCAGTGTGGATGACCGACACGTAAGCGCACCTTGGAGTTCAACAACTATGGAAATCGCTTCGGTGCCCCAAAACAGTGAGTAATAATCCAAGAAATGGGTTTGAATCGGCTAAAACTGCCAGTGTTGATAACCGAGACGTAAACGCAACCCAGGGTTCGTTAATCGTGGAAATCACTCCAGTACCCACAAATAGTGAGTAATAGTCCACGGAATGGGCCAGAATCAGCCAAAACGGCCAGTGTTGATGACCGACACATGAACGCACCACATGTTTCGTTAATTGTGGAAATCACTCTGGGATCCCAAAATGGTGAGTAATAGTTGACGAAACGGGCCAGAATCGGCCAGAACTGACAGTGTTGATGACCGACACGTAAGCGCACCTTGGGGTTCGACAACTATGGAAATCGTTCCGGGACCCCAAAACAGTGAGTGATATTCATGAAACGGTCCAGAATCGGCCAAAACAGCCAGTGTTGATGACCGACAGGTAAGCGCACCCAGGGTTCTTTA
>NW_025228273.1:0-1304 GCF_018294505.1 Triticum aestivum | reverse complement strand
AGTACAAAGCAGTGAGTAATAGCCCCATGAAGCAGGCCAGAATCGGTCAAAACTGTCAGTGTTGATGACCAACACGTAAGCGCCCCTTGGTGTTCAACACCTATGGAAATCGCTTCGGGACCCCAAAACAGTGAGTAATATTTGAAGAAACAAGTCAAAATAAGCCAAAATTGCGAGCGTTGATGACCGACATGTAAACACACCGCATGGTTCCTTAACCATGGAAACCACTCCGGGACCCGAAAACAGTGAGTAATAGTCCATCAAACGGGCCAGAATCGGCCAAAACTGCCAGTGTTGATGATCCACACATAAGCAGACCTTGGGGTTAAACAATTATGGAAATCGCTTCGCGACCCCAAAACGGTGAGTAAGAATCCAAGAAACGGGCCAGAATCGGCCACAATAGCGAGTGTTGATGACCGACACGTAAACGCACCCCAGGGTTTGTTAATTGTGGAAGTCACTCTGGGACCCCAAAATAGTGAGTAATAGTCCATGAAACAGGATAGAATCGGCCAAAACTGCGAGTGTTGATGACAGACACGTAAACGTGCCACAGGGTTCGTTAATCGTGAAATCACTCTGGGATCCCAAAATGGTGACTAATAGTAAACGAAACGGGCCAGAATTAGACAAAACTGCCAGTGTTGATGACCGACACGTAAGCGCACCTTGGGGTTCAACAACTATGGAAATCGCTTCGGGACCCCAAAACAGTGAGTAGTAATCCAAGAAAACGGTCAAAACCGGCCAAAACTGTGAGTGTTGATGACCGACACGTAAACGCATCACCGGTTTCGTTAACCATGGAAACCACTCCGGGACCCCAAAGCAGTGAGTAATAGTCCATGAAACGGGCCAGAATCGGCCAAAACTACGAGTGTTGATGACCGAGACGTAAACGCACCCTAGGGTTCGTTAATCGTGGAAACCACTCCGGGACCCCAAAACAATGAGTAATAGACCATGAAACGGGCCAGAATCGGCCAAAACAGCCAATGATAATGACCGACATGTAAGCGCACCTTGGGGTTATACTACTATGGAAATCGCTTTGGGACACCAAAACAGTGAGTAATAATCCAAAAAATGGGTCAGAATCGGCCAAAACAGCCAGTGTTGATGACCGACACGTAAGCGGACCATGGGGTTCAACAATTGTGGAAATCACTCTGGGACCCCAAAATAGTGAGTAGTAGTCCACGAAACAGGCCAGAATCGGCCAAAACTGCCAGTGTTGATGACCGACACGTAAGCGGACCTTGGGGTTCAATAATTATGGAAATCGCTTCGGGACCCCA
>NW_025228272.1:67567-84467 GCF_018294505.1 Triticum aestivum | reverse complement strand
TTTGCGTGTGCCTCTCTTACAGGCCCGTGGACATATGTGAGATACTTTGCTAGGTTGTGGCTGGCGACTCTTTTTAAAACTCAGTTAACCTTGTTTTTTTGTTTTGCCAGGTTTTTGTTGTCTTCCTATTATCAGTTGACCTCGCTCGGTCTCATCCCTATATACCTCATGCAATATTATTGTCCATATATGCTCCGTGCAAAAGTATTGTCTAACTATTGTCCTATAACAAAAGGATTTTTTGTACGTGTACATATTCATGCTTCAAGTACATGCAAATTTGCATGAAAAAGAACATTTTTTATCCTAGAATTAATTTTGAATTCTCTAGAAAACAATCTTGTAACCATGAAGATTGTTTTTCCAAACGTGGTACAAATCTCTTTGTTTATCATGGGGAATTACACGCAAACAAATATCAAAGCGTTGACACTAAAAAATGTATTACCTGGGAGCTCATCCACGTTTCTTTACATTATTCAGTATGGATAGCCAGAAGTAAAGCTAGTGACACCTGGCTGGCAAAAAGGTTAAGCACTTACGATGCGCGGCATGTGGTGCAGGCTGTAATATATACACAATTGTTACTTGCTCCTCGTTAGCATCGACTCAGCTATTGCTCCCGCCGGATACCATTGCTGTCCGAGCTGGCGACACCCGCAGTTCCTTGGAGTCGGTGGCGCTGTGGAAGAAACTTGGGCTTCCGGCCGGGCGGCAGCTGGACGGCCGCAATGACTGAATGACACCGATTTTGCTGAATACAGTCCACCAGTGTCGAGCGTCATGCAAGACGACAGTTAGATAGTTGTTGCATGGGCGTTAAGGCTGTCCGCATCGAACTGGGAAGTGATCGCAGCAATATCAGCCTCCGGCAGGGTGTTGTCTGCTTGTTGCGGAGGGCGGGGTGCGTCCGGGTCGCCGACCTTGCCTTCCCTCTCAACTGTGATCTTGCACTTCTTCGTGGGGATTAAGGCCTTCTTCCAGTCTTTTTCTTCTTTGTGGGTTTCGTTCTCCTAGCGTTGCTTCTACCAGCTCAGCGGCATCCTGTCTAACATGCTGATGAGGGGCAGCTTCCGCCGCAACGTTGACCCCGGGAGCGCCACCAGCCCCGCTGGGATCGTGGGAGCGCTTCGTGGTGTTGGAGACGTGCCGCGGCAACTCGTGTATTTGGCAGGTAAAAGACTTCCCTGCGTCATTGCTTTCCATTAACAGATTGACGTAGAAACCCTTCTTTTCCTTCTATTCTAGTGCTATTCAATATCTATGTTGTACTATTCAATATCTCATTCAGTTACATACATGGGTACGTGTTCATTAGAGTTTTTTTTTCTTTTGCTCCTACTGGAATTCGAATCGGAATTGATGACGTGTTGTTTATTTCTTTTGAAATATACGTGATGTTTTGCTTGGAAGAGTCCTTCTCATATACGTGAGTATGATTGCTCTTTTCCATTATAGGTGTATACGTGATAGATCTTTAATTTTGTGTTAAAAAGATCTTTTTTACTTGGCACGTGCTAGATTCACATGTGCAAAACATTGCTAATACACAATATTTGTATGTAACGTTAGATCTTTAAATCTCAACTGTCTATATCTAAAATTAATGGTCGAGGTAATTTAATCTATGTGGACGAATGTGGTGGCTTATTTGTCTTCTGTATTATGTATATAATATGATCGCAGGCATAATATATATTGCGTTCTCACTATCTTGCCTAGTGTCCAAATGACATTTTATTTTATTTTGTTTCCATAACAGAAATGATATATCAAAAACTATAGAAGAAGATTTGAGCCGAAATGTGTAGTTTGAGGAAACACAATCCGACTTTGGTAGAAATCTTTGTATTAAGCATACTGTTGTTTGTTCCCGCAAAACAAAGCATACTATTGTTTGCAAAAAAATGATTTCTATGTTTATTGAAGTGACATTCTTTATCCACAACATAAAATATTTATGTACGTACTACTTAAAAAGAACTCATATTCTTTGACCGGCCATGATCATATGCATGTACAGAAATTTTATTTTAAACTAAAAGTTTTTGTCATTTGTTGTTATTGATTGGAGGATCTTTGCGTGTGCCTCTCTTACAGGCCCGTGGACATATGTTAGATACTTTGCTAGGTTGTGGCTGGCGACTCTTTTTAAAACTCAGTTAACCTTGTTTTTTTTGTTTTGCCAGGTTTTTGTTGTCTTCCTATTATCAGTTGACCTCGCTCGGTCTCATCCCTATATACCTCATGCAATATTATTGTCTATATATGCTCCGTGCAAAAGTATTGTCTAACTATTGTCCTATAACAAAAGGATTTTTTGTACGTGTACATATTCATGCTTCAAGTACATGCAAATTTGCATGAAAAAGAACATTTTTTATCCTAGAATTAATTTTGAATTCTCTAGAAAACAATCTTGTAACCATGAAGATTGTTTTTCCAAACGTGGTACAAATCTCTTTGTTTATCATGGGGAATTACACGCAAACAAATATCAAAGCGTTGACACTAAAAAATGTATTACCTGGGAGCTCATCCACGTTTCTTTACATTATTCAGTATGGATGGCCAGAAGTAAAGCTAGTGACACCTGGCTGGCAAAAAGGTTAAGCACTTACGATGCGCGGCATGTGGTGCAGGCTGTAATATATACACAATTGTTAGTTGCTCCTCGTTAGCATCCACTCAGCTATTGCTCCCGCCGGATACCATTGCTGTCCGAGCTGGCGACACCCGCAGTTCCTTGGAGTCGGTGGCGCTGTGGAAGAAACTTGGGCTTCCGGCCGGGCGGCAGCTGGACGGCCGCAATGACTGAATGACACCGATTTTGCTGAATACAGTCCACCAGTGTCGAGCGTCATGCAAGACGACAGTTAGATAGTTGTTGCATGGGCGTTAAGGCTGTCCACATCGAACTGGGAAGTGATCGCAGCAATATCAGCCTCCGGCAGGGTGTTGTCTGCTTGTTGCGGAGGGCGGGGTGTGTCCGGGTCGCCGACCTTGCCTTCCCTCTCAACTGTGATCTTGCACTTCTTCGTGGGGATTAAGGCCTTCTTCCATAGTCTTTTTCTTCTTTGTGGGTTTCGTTCTCCTAGCGTTGCTTCTACCAGCTCAGCGGCATCCTGTCTAACATGCTGATGAGGGGCAGCTTCCGCCGCAACGTTGACCCCGGCAGCGCCACCAGCCCCGCTGGGATCGTGGGAGCGCTTCGTGGTATTGGAGACGTGCCGTGGCAACTCGTGTATTTGGCAGGTAAAAGACTTCCCTGCGTCATTGCTTTCCATTAACAGATTGACGTAGAAACCCTTCTTTTCCTTCTATTCTAGTGCTATTCAATATCTATGTTGTACTATTCCATATATCATTCTGTTACATACATGGGTACGTGTTCATTAGAGTTTTTTTTTTCTTTTGCTCCTACTGGAATTCGAATCGGAATTGATGACGTGTTGTTTATTTCTTTTGGAACATACGTTATGTTATGCTTGGAAGAGTCCTTCTCATATACGTGAGTATGATTGCTCTTTTCCATTATAGGTGTATACGTGATAGATCTTTAATTTTGTGTTAAAAAAGATCTTTTTTTACTTGGCACGTGCTAGATTCACATGTGCAAAACATTGCTAATACACAATATTTGTATGTAACGTTAGATCTTTAAATCTCAACCGTCTATATCTAAAATTAATGGTCGAGGTAATTTAATCTATGTGGACGAACGTGGTGGCTTATTTGTTTTCTGTATTATGTATATAATATATTGATAGATGTTTTGCATCTTTAGTTTCAACAAATAAGTCAAGGATAACCTTTGCCATGCTTATTTTGCTAGTATACATGTTGCTGTTTGAAAACAGAAAGTTTACCGCTGTTGCAAAAATTCCCTAGAAAAGTCAGAGAGTGATATAATGTTGAATCCTTTTGCATATTGAGCTCTGATAAATTTATTACAGTGGGAATTTTAGTTTATAATTTTTGGAGTCAGGGAAGTATTGATACTCTTGCATTCTTTACAGACTGTACTGTTTTGGCAGATTGCTGTTATGATTGCATTGTTTGCATATGTTTGCTTAATTAATGATTCTATTTAAGGATAGAAGTATTAAATATGCAGAGGCATTTAGTATGCAATGTTGAATAATTATTTAAGTGATTTGTTACGGTAGAAAATGATAAGGTTTTGCATTGGTTTATACTAACCTATCTCACGAGTTCTTGTTGAGTTTGTTGTGAATGAAGCTTTTGATAAAAAGAGAAACCATGATATGAGAGGAATTAAGGAGACACAAAAGCTCAAGCTTGGGGATACCCAAGGCACCCAAAGATAATATTTTAAGAAGTCTCAAGCATCTAATCTTGGGGATGCCCCGGTAGGCATCTCACCTTTCTTTTTCAACAACTATCGGTTAGTATCGGTTGAGCCTAAGTTTTTGCTTGTTCACATGAGTTGTGCTATCCTTGCAATGTAGTTTTCTTTAGCTTTGCTTGCTGTTTGAATAAAGTATCAAGATCTGAAATTATTAAATGAGAGAGAGTCTTCGCATAGTTGCATAATTATTTAGCTACTCATTGACCTTCACTTATATCTTTCGAAGTAGTTTGTCATTTGCTCATAGTGCTTCACTTATATCCTTTGAGCTTGATATTTTTTCTCTAGTACTTCACTTAGATCTTTTAGAGCACGGTGGTGGATTTGTTTTAAAGAAACTATTGATCTCTCATGCTTCACTTAGATTATTTTGAGAGTTGTTAATAGCATGGTAATTTGCTTAATATTAATATACTTGGTATTCAAGATATGTGAAACTTTCTTTTGAGTGAATTGAATACTAAGATGAGTTTGATGCTTGATAATTGTTTTGAGATATGGAGGTGATAATATCAAAGTCGTGCTAGTTGAGTAATTGTGAATTTGAGAAATGCTTGTGTTGAAGTTTGCAAGTCCCGTAGCATGCACATATGGTTAAAGTTGTGTAACAAATTTGGAACAAGAAGTGTACCTGGCTTGTGTATCCTTATGAGTGGCGGTCGGGGACGAGCGATGGTGTTTTCCTACCAATCTACCCCCCTAGGAGTATGCGCGTAGTACTTGGTTTTTGATGACTTCTAAATTTTTGCAATAAGTATGTGAGTTCTTTTGACTAATGTTGAGTCCATGGATTATACGCACTCTCACCATTCCGCCTTTGCTAGCCTCTTCGGTACCGTGCATTGCCCTTTCTCACCCTGAGAGTTGGTGCAAACTTCGCCGGTGCATCCAAACCCCATGATATGATACGCTCTATCACATAAACCTCCTTATATCTTCCTCAAAACAGCCACCATACCTACCTATCATGGCATTTCCATAGCCATTCCGAGATATATTGCCATGCAACTTTCCACCATGCCGTTCATCATCATGACATACTTTACTTTTGTCATATTACCATTGCATGATCATGTAGTTGACATCGTATTTGTGGCAAAGCCATCATGCATTATTTTTCATACATGTCACTTTTCATTCATTGCACCATCCCGGTACACCGCCGGAGGCATTCATATAGAGTCATATCTTGTTCTAAGTTTTGAGTTGTAATCCTTATGTTGTAATCAATAGAAGTGTGATGATCATCATTATTAGAGCATTTCCCAAAAAAGAGAAAGGCCCCCAAAAAAAAGGGCAATGCTACTATCTCTTTCCACACTTGTGCTTCAAAGTAGCACCTTGTTCTTCATGTAGTGAGTCTCATAAGTTGTCTTTTTATACTAGTGGGAATTTTTCATTATAGAACTTGGCTTGTATATTCCTACGATGGGCTTCTTCAAATTCCCTAGGTCTTCATGAGCAAGCAAGTTGGATGCACACCCACTAGTTTTCTTTTGTTGAGCATACATAGCTCTAGTGCATCCACTGCATGGCAATCCCTACTCCTCATGTTGACATCAATTGATGGGCATCTCCATAGCCCGTTGGTTATCCTCATCAATGTGAGACTTTCTCCTTTTTTGTCTTCTCCACACAATCCCCATAATCATATTCTATTCCACCCATAGTGCTATATCCATGGCCCACGCTCATGTATTGCGTGAAGGTTGAAAAAGTTTGAGATTATTTAAGTATGAAACAATTGCTTGGCTTGTCATCGGGGGTATAGAAGTTGGGAACATCTTTGTGTGACGAAAATGAAGCATAGCCTAACTATATGATTTTGTAGGGATGAACTTTCTTTGGCCATGCTATTCTGAGAAGACATAATTGCTTTGTTAGTATGCTTGAAGTATTATTATTTTTATGTCAATATGAACTTTTGTCTTGAATCTATCGGATCTGAATATTCATATCACAAGTAAGAAGAATTACATTGAAATTATGCCAAGTAGCACTCCGCATCAAAAATTCTTTTTTATCATTTACCTACTCGAGGACGAGCAGGAATTAAGCTTGGGGATGCTTGATACGTCTCCAACCTATCTATAATTTTTGATTGCTCCATGCTATATTATCTACTGTTTTAGGCAATATTGGGATTTATTATCCACTTTTATATTATTTTTGGGACTAACCTATTAACCGGAGGCCCAGCCCAGATTTGCTGTTTTATGCCTATTTCAGAGTTTCGAGGAAAAGGAATATCAGACGGAGTCAAAACGGAACGAAATCAACTGGAGAAGTTATTTTTGGAAGGAAACCCACCTGATGGACTTGGACTCCACGTCAGAAGATACGGGAGGTGCTCACGAGGGTGGGTGCGTGCCCACCCCCCTAGGGCACGCCCCCTGCCTCGTGGGGCCCGCGTAGGTCCACCGACGTACTTCTTTCACCCATATATACCTACGTACCCTAAAACTTCCAGAACAGAAGATAGATCGGGAGTTCCGCCGCCGCAAGCCTCTGTAGCCACCAAAAACCTCTCGGGAGCCCTTTCCAGCGCCCTGCCGGAGGGGGAACCCATCACCAGTGGTCATCTTCATCATCCCGGTGCTATCCATGACGAGGAGGGAGTAGTTCACCCTCGGGGCTGAGGGTATGTACCAGTAGCTATGTGTTTGATCTCTCTCTCTCTCTCTCTCTCTCTCTCTCTCTCTCTCTCTCTCTCTCGTGTTCTCTCTCGTGTTCCCTCTATGGCACGATCTTGATGTATCCCGAGATCTTAACGTGTTATTCTAGTACGAACTCTTTTATAGATCGATCTGAAAGAATAACTTTGAGGTGGTTTCGTACCCTACCATAATCTCTATGTTTGTTCTCCGCTATTAGTGGCTTCGTAGTGACTCTTTGTTGCATGTTGAGGGTTTGTTATATGATCTATCTATGTTATTATTGTTGAGAGAACTTGCACTAGTGAAAGTATGAACCCTAGGCCTTGTTTCCTATCATTGCAATACCGTTTACGCTCACGTTTATCACTTGTTACCTTGCTGTTTTTATTATTTCAGATTACAAATACCTTTATCTACCATCCATATTGCACTTGTATCACCATCTCTTCGCCGAACTAGTGCACCTATACAATTTACCATTGTATTGGGTGTGTTGGGGACACAAGAGACTCTTTGTTATTTGGTTGCAGGGTTGTTTGAGAGAGACCATCTTCATCCTACGCCTCCTATGGATTGATAAACTTTAGGTCATCCACTTGAGGGAAATTTGCTACTGTCCTACAAACCTATGCACTTGCAGGCCCAACAACGTCTACAAGAATAAGGTTGTGTAGTAGACATCAGTAAGGACCCCGCTTCAACGGGAGGGTAGGACAAAAGATGTCATACAAGTTCTTTTCCATAAGCACGTATGATTATTTACGGAATACATGCCTACATTACATTGATGAATTGGAGTTAGTTCTCTGTCACCCTATGTTATAGCTATTACCTGAGGAATCGCATCCGACATAATTATCCATCACTGATCCATTTCCTACGAGCTTTTCATATATTGTTCTTTGCTTATTTACTTTTCCGTTGCTACTGTTACAACTACTACAAAAACCTAAAAACATTTATCTTTACTTTTGCTGCAGTTACCTTTATTATCATACCACTTTTGCTACTAAATACTTTGCTACAGATACTAAGTTATCCAGGTGTGGTTGAATTGACAACTCAACTGCTAATACTCAAGAATATTCTTTGGCTCCCCTTGTGTCGAATCAATAAATTTGGGTTGAATACTCTACACTCGAAAGCTGTTGCGATCCCCTATATTTGTAGGTTATCAAAACTAATTTCTGGCGCCGTTGCTGGGGAGCATCGCTCTATTCTCTGAGTCACTTAGGATTTATATCTGTTGATCACTATGAAGAACTTGAAAGACGATCGAACTACTATTTTGCCCTCAACTACGAAGGGAGGTAAGGAACTGCCATCTAGCTCTGCACTAGATTCTCCTTCCGTTATTAGTAGGCTTGCGACACCTAAACCTACTACTGCTATGAATTCTGATATGTCGCATGTTATTGATGATGCCACTTCTGCTATGCATGATGAAACTACTTCTGTGCGTGATACTACTGTGCCACTAGGTGAACTTCTTGATGAACAACTTGCTAGATTTAGGGGGAATGAAAATATTGAAGAACCTATTATTGATGATAGTGATGATGAAGGTCCCCCCAATGATTATGTATTACCTGTTGTTCCTAAGGGTTATGTTATGAATGAAAAAGGTGCCATGGAAATTCTTGCTTGCAATGATAGAAATGATCTTAAGAAATTATTAGCTAAATGGAAGCATCAGTCTCTTAATGCTAGAATGAAACCCGATCCTTCTTTTGCTACTTCACATATCTGTGTTACTGATAAGGATTATGAATTCTCTGTTGATCCTGATATTATTACTTTAGTTGAATCTGATCCTTTTTATGGCCTTGAATCTGAAACTGTTGTGGCACATATTACCAAGTTGAATGATATAGCCACCTTGTTTACTAATGATGAGAAGTCTCGCTATTTATATATCCTGAAGATATTTCGATTCTCATTAAAGGGTGATGCTAATACTTGGTATAATTCTCTTGCTCCTAGTTGTGTGCGTAGTCCCCAGGATATGATTTATTACTTCTCTGCTAAATATTTCCCTGCTCATAAGAAACAAGCTGCCTTGCGGGAAATATATAATTTTGTGCAAATCAAAGAAGAGAGTCTCCCACAAGCTTGGGTGAGGCTCCTCCGGTTACTTAATGCTTTGCCTGATCATCCTCTTAAGAAAAATGAAATACTTGATATCTTTTATAATGGACTAACTGATGCTTCCAAGGACTACTTGGATAGTTGTGCTGGTTGTGTTTTCAGGGAAAGAACAGTCGACGAAGCTGAAATACTATTGAATAATATGTTGACTAATGAAAATAATTGGACTCTTCCTGAGCCAATTCCTGAAGTAATTCCTGAACCAATTGAGCCAACTCCTGAGCCTATTCCTAAACCCACTCCAAAGAAGAGAGGTGTTTTATTTCTCAGTCCTGAAGATATGCAAGAGGCAAAGAAATCAATGAAAGAAAAAGGTATTAAAGCTAAAGATGTTAAGAATTTACCACCTATTGAAGAAATACATGGTCTTAATTTACCGCTTGAAGAACCACATTGTCTTGATAACCCGACACAGGTAGTAAAGGTAAATTCTCTCTACAGATATGATAAAGTTGAAATACCCTCTACTAAATTTCATAGCCCATGCTTAGATGAATTTGATGACTTTATGGCTAGACAAGAAAGTTTTAATGCTTATGTAGGTAGAGAGTTAAACAATAATTCTTTCGAGATAGGACGGTAGGTGATAATCTGGCTAGAGTTAAAGATGAACTTCACCGCGTAAGCAAATATGCTTCTATGGTTGCTACTCAAGCTGAGCAAGTACTTAAAGCTCAAAATGATTTGCTTGATGAATTAGAGTGGCTACTAGAAATAAAAATGACTTTGCTGTTAGAGTGGCTACTAGAACTGGTAGAATGACTCAGGAACCTTTGTATCCCGAAGGCCACCCTAAGAGAATCGAGCAAGATTCTCAGAGAAATAATTTAGAGGCACCTAGTTCTTCTAAAAAGAAGAAAAAGAAAAATGATAGGACTTTGCATGCTTCTAGTGAACCTACTGTAGACACACTTGAGAATCCCAATGATATTTCTATCTCTGATGCTGAAACACAATCAGGTGATGAACATGAACCTAGTGATAATGTTAATGATAATATTCATGTTGATGCTCAGCCTAGCAAAGACAATGATGTAGAGATTGAACCTGCTGTTGAACTTGATAACCCACAATCAAAGAATCAATGTTATGATAAGAGAGATTTTGTTGCTAGGAAGCACGGTAAAGAAAGAGAACCATGGGTTCAGAAACCCATGCCCTTTCCTCCAAAACCATCCAAGTCAAAGGATGATGAGGATTTTGAGCGCTTTGCTGAAATGATTAGACCTATTTTCTTACGTATGCGCTTAACTGATATGCTGAAAAGTAAATCCTTATGCTAAGTAAGGCCATGTGGTTATCAATGCAATTGCAAGGTATGACAAAGATGTTGTCGGGGTTACCGTCCTTGGCGATGATGATTCCTTTGCGAAGATGAGTGGTGGTGATGATGATGTCGAACGATACCTATATAGCCGAAACACAATAGGACATGGGAACCACAACTCAAAATCTCAAAGACCAAAATGTGTCAAAATCGTCATAGGAGGTATGGGTTAATTATGGTGGTGTATGTGGGAAGCTGTGGTGGTATGAGTGTTTGGAAGATGTGGTGGAAAATGTGGAAGTGTTGGTGGACGAACTAGGAAAATTCAGTTTCGTCAGGGTTTTATGGACGTCCAGATGGTCACGATCGTCCGGTCGTCAGACGTCCAGCGGATCCCGATCGTCCGGTGCCTGGGCAAAAATCGGGCACGAGATGAACTGCTTGATTTTGGGGTGGAGGGAGGTGGTGATTGAGGGAGTCCTAGATTAGGGGGTCCTCGGACAGCCGGATTATATGCTTATGCCGGACTGTTGGTGTCCGGCTGGGACTCTCTACGTGGAAGGCAAGCTTGGCGATTCAGATATGTAGATTCCTTTCTCTATAACCGACTCTGTGTAACCCTAGCCCCTCCGGTATCTATATAAACTGGAGTGTTTAGTCCGTCGGAAAACAACAATCATAATCATAGGCTAGCTTCTAGGGTTTAGCCTTTACGATCTCATGGTAGATCAACTCTTGTAACACTCATATCATCAAGATCAATCAAGCATGTCGGGGGTTGGATACGACATATGCCAAAGGATGGCTTATCATGGTGGGAGCGAGTAGAACGTCGCCGGTGCCTGGAAGCGGGATGAGGCGAAGACATGCACGCCGGCGGAACTTACCCAGCTTCAGGGCTCTCCTAGGAGATAACACCCCTACTGCTGCTCTACGGGGTCTCCGCATGATCACTAAAGCAAAGCGACTACAATGGTGCTCCTGGAGCTGTTTCGGGAGGTAGGAGAGGGCAAGCCTAGCTCTCTCCTTCCTGGGCTATCTGGTCTATCTCTCTCTCTCTAGGTTCGAACCCTTTGCATGGGTGCCCCGGGGGGTTTATATAGGCCTACCCCCCGGGGGTACAATAGTAATCCGGCTGGGTGCGGGCCCCAGCCGTCTGTCTCTTAGACCGCCATCCTTCCCACCAGCTTCTGGGGCCCGCCGACTGGCGGGTCCCGCGGACAGGCTTGATACTGTAGCGGCACTCCTAATGACGCAGGCTCGGTCATCGGGTCGTGGCAATAGTGCCGCCGTCTATCGGGCGATCACTGTCGCCATTCCCCATCTTATCTGATTAATGGCTCATGGGGCCCCGGGAGGAGTCGGCCGACTCCAGGGAGGCCGACTCCCACAGGTCCATCTTCGGGTTGCCCAGGCCGCCTTCGGCCCACCCACTGACAGGCGGCCCCACCGCCTTCAGGTCGTACAGGCCGGCGTTGTGGGCACTATGTACTGCGTATTGTGGCTGAGATCAGGGCAGGCATGGCAACAGTGCCGCATCTCGCCGGAGATCTTCCAGCGGTACGGCTCACTGTAGCCATGCCGGCCCTTCATAAGCAGGGGGGCGGGGGGATACGGCCATGCCGTGACCGTACCCCGCGTCGTACTTCGGGATAAGGGAGGAGTCTTGGGCCGACTCTCCATAGTCGGCCTCCCTGGAAGTTGCCAGCTTGGAGTCGGCTTATCTGGGAGTCGCCATCTGGGACTCGGCATACCTTAGAGTCGCTCCTGGGACTCGGCCTGAGGGGCGCGGCCTGCCCCGATGTCTTGAAATGTCCTGGGGCTCGGGTTGGCCTACCCGTGGCCCATTACTCCGACAGTAGTCCCCGAAGCTGGTGAAACCCTGCGGTCGCTGTATTGTGGGGCTTCAACAGCTTCAATCTTTAAAAGTGCAGACTCTGGGACTCGGCTGCCGTCTTCCCTTGGGCCGACTGTCGAAAGTCGGAGCTTCGGTGAAGAGCCTCAGTTCGAAAGTCGCGGCGGGAAGCCAGGCGGCGTGCCCGATATGCTTCCCCGCAGCCATCAGGGCGGTCCTATCGTGTGGCGCCACGTGGGGAGAACAGTCTGCCTGCCCACGCGCGTGACGGGACGGGCCGTCAGGCGGGGCCCGCCACTACCGCGCCTCGGCATATAGACGGATCCGTTGTGGCTGAGGACGGTTGGTTTTCCCACGTCGTTACTGCGCGCAGTAACTTCGTGGGCAAATCGTGGGGCGGCGTGGGGCATCGCACGCAGTTAATCCCACGCCCGCCCCCTCGGCTCCTCAGCCCGCAGGGCTATAAGTAGGCGGGGGGAAGCGAAGTGGCACAGCTCGCGCGCCCTTCTTCCCCGCTCCCCCGCCTCATCTTGCTTTCTCTCCCTCCTTCCTCCGCCGTTAAGCAGGAGCGCATCGTACCGCGGCGATGAGCTCTTCCTCCGCCGTGGCCTCTGCCGTGCGCTCTGGCGTATGGGACGGCTCGGAGGTAGAGGAAGAACACATCGAGTTCCTCCGCCAGACCCGTCGTCTCCCCAGTGCGGACCTCGTGCGCGCCCGCGCCACGTCGGAGGGGGAAATCCGGCCGGCGCTGGAAGAGGGCGAGCGGGTCATCTTCCGCTCGCACCTTATGCGCGGCCTGGGGCTGCCGGCGAGCAGCTTCTTCTACTCGTTCCTGGAGTTCCACAGCCTTCAGCCACACCACCTCACACCGAACACGGTGGTGCTGCTCTCCGCCTTCGCCACTCTGTGCGAAGGTTTCCTCGGCGTTCTCCCCACCATCGAGCTGTGGGGAGAATTCTTCTCTTCTAAGCTCGGCACGCACATCGCCGGCGTGCCAGCCCAGTGCGGCGCCTTCATCGCGATGCGGCGCTCGTCGGCCGACAACCCCTTTCCTCCCATCACGCTGATCAAGTCGGTGAAGATGTGTCAGCGCTTGTACTTCTACGTGAAGAACCTCGCCTCCGACGGCGACTGGGTCAACTTGCCGCCTTACAATGCCGCTCCCCTGACTGGGCGGCTCCCTAGTTGGTCCCACCGAGTCAAGACGCTGACTCCCGCCGGAGCCGCCACCGTGGCGCGACTCCGAGTCTTGACGCAGTCGGAGGGACTCATCGGGGCCGACTTGCTGGCCGCCTTCATGGCGCGCTGAGTTCTCCCGCTCCAAGGCCGGCCTCACCTAATATGTCAGATGAGCGGCCTGCGAGACCCAAGTCGGATGAGCACCAAGGAGATGCCCCGCAAGGATGTGGTGAACATGGTGAATTACATCGCGCACTTGGAGTACGAGGAGGACTGGCAGTTCGGCAAGGAGCCGTACTCGCGCGACAACCCTCCACCAGTGGTAAGTCGCGTCTCCCTGCTGTTTTATCTTTTTCCGCAGCCGGCTCCATTTTCTGATTCTTGCTGGCTTCCTCTGAACTAGAATCCTCTTATGCAGCCTGCCGCCAGCGCCACGAGGGAGCCCCGCGAGTATGTTCCCGACCGCGCGGAGAGCGACGTCGATGACCCCTACTTGGGGGCGGCGGCGATGGAAGCTGATGCCGAAGGCGGGGGAGGAGGGGCAGAAGGCGACTTCAGGCCCTCGGCCACCTTCGCCGGCTGGCCTGACGACGACGCCGAAGGCGAAGTCGCTCCGCGCCACCAGCTGAGGATCGGCTCGTCGGGCACCGGCTCCTCCGCCGGCCAAGGCGGCGCGAAGAGGCGTCACGCCGGGCCGAGTGCGCCCGGCGGCAAACGGAAAAAGTTCAAGGGGGCGGCCGCCGCGACCAGATGAGAGGAGGCGGCCGCGAAGGCCAACCGCTTCCGAAGGGAAGTGAGAAAGCCGCCGCTAGTATCCGCGTAAGTCTTTACGCTCTTTTATTTTCTTCGTTGAATCTTGTCCGAGTCTTCGTTTATATACTCCCTCCATTCTTCTTCAGGGCCCCTCTTTCCCTTGAGAGAGTCGCCGTCCCCTCCGTCATGGGGTCGGCAGAGATGTCCGCCAATACTCGGCGGCCCGACCCTGCCGCCGACCTCCGGGAGGCGACGGAGCGGAATGCGCGGGAGAAGTGCGAGGAGGAGGAGGCCGCACGTTTGGAGAAGGCGGAGGCCGACAGGGCGGCCGCCTCCGCCCAGAAAAAGATGGATGATGGCGAAGCCGCCCTTGTGGCGAGACGGCGCGCCGAGGAGGCCGCGCGTCGCCGATCGGCGATGCTCGTCCCCCCACTATCGTCTGCACCGCCGCCTCCGGAGTTCACGGGCAGACCGGGGGAGCCGGCACCGAGAACCCCGTCGCGGAGAAGGAGAGCGGCGAGGCCTCCATGTCGGATGCTCTCGTGCCGCCGCCGCCGCCTCCACCGCCGTCTGGGAGACTGCACGGCAAACAGCCGGTGGATCCGTCGGAGCCGCCGGCCATGGACGAGGCCGAAGCGCGGCTGCTTCTCCAAGTCGCCTCGCCAGTGCATCGCCGTCTTGAGAGGGCGACCTCGGCGCCGCGACCTCGGGAGATCGGCGCTGCCAGCTCGGCAGCTCTAGACGCCGAGGCCACAAGCGCCGCGCCCACCGGGTGGGTGCGCGGAGGCGGCACCGGGCCGCTAAATCAATTGCTCCTGGAAGTCCAGGCGAAGCTGCGGGCCGAAGGCGACGCCCTTCAGGCCTGCACTAGAGTGCACCTGGCCGCACGAACGGCCGTCCGAGTAAGTTTCTTCTCCTTCTTGATTCTTGTTTTTCTCTGTGGGGGCGCGCCAGCGCACCCACTGGGTGTAGTCCCCGAGTTCCGGGCCGGCTGCTGAGCAGGCGGTTCGGAACTCCCTCTGGCGAGTTCCAAATACTAACTTCGTCTTCAATGACTTATTGCAGGAGTATCACAACCTCCGCGCCACTGCCTTCAACCGCAATGTTGAGGAGTTGAGCAAGCGGGCTGCCGACTTGTCGGAAAGCCGGAGTGAGTTCTTCTTCTTCGCGGGGGCGCGCTGGCGCACCCGCGGGCTGTAGTCCCCGAGATTCGGGCCGACTGCTGAGCAGTCGGGCCGGATCTTCCCGGCAATCTTCTTTGCTGACGACTGATTTGTTTCCTCTTTCATTTTTCAGGAGCCAACGCCGCTCTTCAGGAGCAGCTGGGCGAGGCCAATACCGCTCGTCGCGCCAAGGAGGAGGAGTGTGATAGGCTCGCCATGGAGCGCGACCTGCTGGCGGCGCAGCTGGCCGAGCAGAAGGAGATGCTAAAGAAGGCGCAGGACGAGGCCGAGAAGAAGGAAGCCGCTCTCCTGGCCGATTTCGAGAGCGAGCGCTCCTCCTGGACTGACAGGGAGGCGATGCTGACCTCCGGCTTCCACGAGATCGAGGATATTGTGGATGGTATGTTTCTTTCGCTTCTTCACGCTTCCGACTATGTGTCAGGCCGACTTCTGATTTTTTGACTTTCTTTTTTTTTGTGTTGGCAGACTTCTTCCCTGGTCACTCGCAAGCGGTCACTCTGGCCATCGAGGCTGCTCGTGAGGCGCGAAGGGCGAATGATGAGGAGATCGCCGCCAATGCCCCCCGAACCGTTGATGAACAGCTCCTGAGCATTGAAGCCCGTCTTCGTCCGGTCCACCGGCAGATGCGCTGGCTTCAGCGTGCCGGCGCCCAGGCGGTTGCCGCTTTGTGGCCGGATATGCCGGCTCTGCGCACCGCCAGTCGGACCGCCGACTGGCTGGAAGTCGCTGCCGGCCGTCTTGAGGCCTGGAAGGGCTCCTCGGCCCGGGCCGGAGCGCGCCGGGCCTTGGAGTTCGTCAAGGCGTGGTATCCAGGGCTGGACCTGGACCGCCTGGCCGCGTTCCGGTCAGAAGCCCAGGCCGAGCTGGAGGCCGTGGAGGGCGCCCTTATCGAGCGTGCGGCGGCCATCGCTGAGTACACACACACCAGCATCTTCGTGCCCGAGCGGGCTGAAGGCGGCGAGGAAGTGCCGGCAGAGTGGTTCGGGATGAACCCGGAGTATGGCGAGGACTCGGCGGAGGTGATCGACTCCAGCACGGTGGGCGCCAAATGTCGGGGGTTGGATACGACATATGCCAAAGGATGGCTTATCATGGTGGGAGCGAGTAGAACGTCGCCGGTGCCTGGAAGCGGGATGAGGCGAAGACATGCACGCCGGCGGAACTTACCCACCTTCAGGGCTCTCCTAGGAGATAACACCCCTACTGCTGCTCTGCGGGGTCTCCGCATGATCACTAAAGCAAAGCGACTACAATGGTGCTCCTGGAGCTGTTTCGGGAGGTAGGAGAGGGCAAGGCTAGCTCTCTCCTTCCTGGGCTATCTGTTCTATCTCTCTCTCTCTAGGTTCGAACCCTTTGCATGGGTGCCCCGGGGGGTTTATATAGGCCTACCCCCCGGGGGTACAATAGTAATCCGGCTGGGCGCGGGCCCCAGCCGTCTGTCTCTCAGACCGCCGTCCTTCCCGCCGGCTTCTGGGGCCCGCCGAC